>NC_056735.1:1538975008-1539000008 GCF_019279795.1 Protopterus annectens
AATAGGGACAAAATCTTTGAGGTACACATGCAAACACTTGCCACAGATGAGATTCAAACCCATAGCTGTGTAGTTATTGCTATTACAGTGTTCCTCATTTATGGCATGCAGCATGGAGGTTATAGGGCTAACCCTTTTCCAAAGGTATATTTCAAGGTAGATGACATCAGCAGGCTTGCTAAAGTAGGGCAATGGGAAGTGTAGTGACTGTGAATGGCCTCAAAAGCATTACTCTCTACACACACACACACACACACACACACACACACACACACACACACACACACACACACACACACACACACACAGTTCCACGTCTGGGATTAGAACTCCTACTAAACTAATACATCAGACTACATCATTACACAGTTATTGCACATGCCACAGAGCTTACAGGGCTGAATGTTGTCCAAGGAGGTATTTCCAGGTGACTAACATCAGCAGGCTTGCTAAAGTAGGGCAATGGATGGTGTAGTGACTCTGAATGGCCTCAAAAGCATTAAGTCCTGCACAAACAGAGGTTCACAGTTGCCATCTCTGGGATTAGAACTCCTACCTAATTAGTGCATTACATGACAGCATTACTCAGTTATTGCATGCACCACAAAGCTTATAAGGGTGACTTTTGTCCAAAGGGGTATTTCAGGGTGACTGACATCAGCAAGCTAGCTAAACTAGGGCAATGGGGAGTGTGGTGTGTGTGAATGGGCCATAAACCATTCCTCTGAAAACACACACAACACTCAGTCACAGCACAACACTTAGTCACACACAACTTTACATTTGACAGGACTGGATAAGACTGCTAGATGAATAATGACTTGTACTGTCATGTTACACAGTTATCACAAGCACCGCAGATGCTATAGTGCTGAGAGCTACCACAGGCAAATGTCAACAGTGATAGACATTGGCACATCATGTGATATTGGCCAATTGGATGTTTGGTGGGCGGGACAGGCCTCATGATGGAAAGCTCTTTGTCACTGTCTGTTTTTCTCTTCCCCACATCTCTGTTTGTGTATGTTTGACATATTATAGTGTGTTGTCCTTGGATATATGTGTGTATTCCTATCCCATGTGTGTGCAAAGCATGACTGGTGTGCAGTGTAGTATGTGTGCACAGACATCTGCGACTGACAGATATGTATAGTCCACTGTTGTTGCCAGACATGGGCTGTGGGAACATGCCCAGTATGGCCCTTCTGTATTTTGTCATCAAGACATGGTCTTCATTTCTCTAAGTGTGGGATCATGTCCAATATGACCTTCTGTACTGAATGCGTGAATCCATTCCAGGTAGGTTGTACTCCAGTGCAGGTATTTGTGTTCTACACCTACAGCTAGCAAACTGTTTCTGCAGGATATCTGTAAATAGGTTGACAATATGGAATCACAATGGGCAAAGGATAGTGGGATAATGTAACTAATTGTTTCTGTGCTTCTTCTTCTACATGGTTTTGATGTTAGCAGAGATATTCAGACATATGTACTGTTTTACACTGTGATGTATTATGTCATCACTTACTGGCATATATACTCATTTGCTCACAGTAATTTCCTGGGGAATACAAGATGAATGAAGCTGTGTCCAGTATTGTGATCTGCAGCCTACATATTCTTGCACAATCATACCATTCTGGAAGGGGAGCTGGAGACACTTGCTGATGGGTCTGTGTAAATGGTACAGCACTTTGGTGCTGTGGTGGCCAAGGATCCCATGCTTGTACATCTATCGACATGACAGAATGGCCATATCTTGCTGTAGCCATACCTCTCACCTGTACAGATTCACACAAGTTAGCTAGAGGCAGGGCTCATATATCTGGTCATTTTCCCTTCACATTGTGGTTTACGAGCCGGTTTGTAGCCACCCATTCCTGGGTTTGCAGGCAGGGATAGTATGGGCACACATCAGAGTTTCAGACTTCACACACTCCATGGCATCCATGCTTCTCCCCACCCTATTATTCTATCCTCTTCATAACATTATGCAAATGATATCTGATAAGTACCCCTATAGTTATCAATTCATCCCAGCAGTATTTAGGAGTTGGTCCACAGTTCATGCAGTAGGACATGGTGGACATGTTACTGGGATTTGTTGACATGGCCTTGCATTTGTGTTCTGTGGACTGTGTTACATCATTATTTGGGACTCCATGAGATAACATACATTGACAGTACGGGTGAGTCACAGGTCTTTGACAGAGGACTGTAGGGCATTTGGTAGTGATGCAGGTCATCTGCAGCTAGCCAGTGCATTTTGTCACTCCTACAGTCCCAGGCTGCAAGCCACTGGATTCCCTTGGGGTGACAGGGTATGTGTGAAATGTGTTAATGGCAATAGTTTCTGTCCTTATTAATCCTTTGGTGTGTGAATGCTGGCAGGGTGCTGCTTACAGCTAGGGACACACCTGCATGGGACACCTCTTCAGCATGTTGCATTCTGTGGGTATTCCCATACAGAAGTGGGGGTCATATTGTACTCATTCCCAGCAGCAGGGATATGACCTGTGATAAACCTGTGGATGATGGTGGGGTGAGCTGCATGCATGTGTGCTATGGAAGCTTCTTGCAGCTGACTCACAGATATACATGGGGCATTCCCCTTATGCTCGCTTGTGCAAGGACATCAGTGGTTTCTCAGTGCTTCATAACTGTGCCTTTTGTGGTCTGCCAGTGTTTGGCTAGACTACAACAGTATTCCATACTACACAGACAACTAATGTACTGTTAACCTGTATGTACAATTCCAAAGCTGTGTCGATTTGACAGTAACATTTTATAAACTCTCTGTCCATGGTACTTCCAACTATGTACTGTGTGTATGCCTGGGCCCACATTCATGCCATGTCTACCTTTCAGATGATGACAGATATTACATCCAAACAATTAGTATATATTACTTGCTGTGATGCATTGTGTTTGGCACTGCATTTGTCAGAACTTTGTCCTGTCAACAACAGTACTGGCCATAGGCCACCGGGACACAACCCACCATGCCTAAATGCTGACCACTTTCACACAATACACAACACACACCAACCTAACACACTGAGCCCAGCATATTGTACATGTGCAACAATCTGTCCTGCTAATTTGGCCAGCTCAGGTAATCTGATCTCTACCGCTATTATACCACATGTACATGTTACTACATTGCTACATAGGATTGTGGGGGGGGCACCTGACAACTGTAAATATTTGCTATGACTGTACTGGTATTTCAGGTAATATGATGGCTTCCATTTCATTCTGTATTCGGACCTATCATGCAGACTAGAGGCATATCAGTGTAGTACAGAGCTTAGGTTTTATTGACCTACATTTCAGTTTCAGACTTCTTACCCTTCAGAACTAACAGACAACTGCCTGCACTGTTGTATTCTGTATGTGTAGGTCTGGAAGAGGGCTGCTCTCCATTTCCATCAGTCAGAGGCCTTAGCACAGCCTTTCTTTGTGATCATCTACAGCTGTACTGCTGGCTAAGACTGTTGTTGGGTATGTGTGCCTCACTGACATGCATGTGTCTGTCCTATGGACACACATTTGGCCCACCACATGTCTTGTAGTGGGATTTTGCACCATGTCTAATACTGCCTACTATGTTGACACAAGTATTTGTTATGGATTTCATGCTGCCCATATAGGTGTCTACTATCTGCTGCTATCCTATTCAGCTACCCAATTCACTTGCATGTTCAATTCCGTACCATAGATTCAAGTAGCAGAACATACTACTCCATTCAGCAATTGATAGGGAGAGTGACTTACCTTGTGACTGTGCCATTAATGAGGATGGTGCTGGAGGGCTGACTATGTCAGATGCACATAGTACACTCCCTATACATAGTTAAGTACAGTTAGTCCACCTGTTATCCAAAAGGATGTAGTTTAATGTTCCAACACAAACACAATGAGATAAGCGCTTTCGTCACCTGGACTTCAACAGATCTAATAAAACTTTGTCCATAAGCATTTTATATATGTGAACAAATCATGTGACTAAGACACTAATCAGAATAACGAAAGCGCTTATCTCATTGTGTTTGTGTTGGAACATTAAACTACATCCTTTTGGATAACAGGTGGACTTGTTATTGGTACTACAGCAGTTTGGTTGTTGTTTTTTGGTTTTGCTTTGCTGCTGGCGGTTTGCTACGTTTTAAGCACAGTTAGTGTCATGTTTGGCATCCCTTTTACTGTATGTGTGAGTCAGAGAGAGGTGTCATTCCCTGGGTTCCTACCATGTCAGTGTATGTGCTATGCATTGCCTCTTTGCCAAGGCCTGGGCATGCTGGGCATGCCTCCTTCTGCCTACAGGGGCAGGCTCAGGTTGTTCCTCCTCCAAGTCAGTCTGTGCCTGTGCTGGCCTTGGCAATGGTGGCGGGCTGTGTGGCCCTGCCCCATGCTGTTACTGCTGAAGCTGTTTCTGCAGGATGATATTGTGTAGCATGGCACATACAATGACAATATGGGTACATGTAACTGGAGAGTACTGCAAGGCTCCATCAGATATGTTCAGGCACCGGGACTGTGACTTGAGCATCCCAAACACACGGTCTATTATGATTCTGGTTTGTGCAGGTGCCTCATTATGGAGTTCTTATTCTGGTGTGTCTGCTTTCTGATGGGCATCATTAGCCACGGCTCCTGTGCATAACCAGCATCACCCACTAGGTGGCCATATGGGATGTCCCCACTGGCAAATCTCTGGTACAGCTGCATCATATGCCAGATGTGGGAGTCATGATAGCTTCCAGGGCTGCCAGCACACACATTCATGATAATGCCCTGAGCATCATACATGACCTAGCAGTTGATGGGGGGGGAAGCCCTTGTGGTTTATGTAGACCCTACCCTGCTCACCTGGTGGTGCTTTCATGTGTATGTTCATGCAGTGTATAGCAGCCACTTCCTCAGGGAATTCTGCTATTTGGTGGAAGAGACGCATATTGCTGGTCAACACCTCATAGATGTTTTGGAAATATATGTGCTCACCGTCATGTGCTGACATAGCATCCAGGAACTGTTGATTACCCTGGATGCTGATGCCTGTGAAATCCCCATGATATCCCCAGTTGGCCTTTGGAAGGTACCTGTGGCTAGTATTTTAAGCCTACAGATACCTTGGTATCCACTGTGATGGGTTTCCCTCTGTTGGTTCTGTGTGTGAGTTGTACCCGGCACAGCTCAACAATTTGCTGTAGGAGGTCCCTCTCCACCCTATAGCGCTCCACTATCTTCAGCTCATGTAGCCCCTGTAGTTTTCCCTGGGTCTGTACACTCTTCTCTTTCTCTTTACTGTGGGTTGGTCATCAGCATTCTAATCCTCACCACCCTCAGCCTCTTCCACATATTGATTTATAAAAGCAAAAGCAGCCCCTATCATTTTGTTGCTTTTGTTAGGTAAAATGTCCCCATTTGTGTACACCGGTGGTGTAGAGTTTGTGGGAAAAAAACAGAGGGAAAGGTGTTTGCATAGTTTATAGTAGTGTGCTGTGCTGGGCTGGGCTGCTGCCTGTGTAATTGGCTGATTCTGATACATTTCACCCGCCAGCTATGCTAGTTCTCCTTGACTACCTTCCTACTGTTTTCCCTTCCCATTGCCTTAGCGTTTAAGCTCCAAGGCACGCTGCACAAACCCAGTGCTCAGATATGGACAGAGCTGCTATTTCCTGGTTTATTTTATTTATTTTTTTTGTTTAAAACCCAGTGCATGGCATGCACACCCATTTAGGCAATGTAAATATGGATAGGCAGCTTTAGACATACCCCCTTCCTTAGCTGTGCTTTGCTAAGGGCAAACACGGGTCACAGAGCTCCAATAAGCTTACATCATGCATGACACACCCCTTATGAAGTCATCTACCTCTAAAAGCTTACACCATGGTATTACTGCACTTACATGGTTGGGTGCAAGCTAGCACTGAGGGGAAATCTGTGATTCAGTATCATTCCACTCATTTACATAGAATTGACTGCCAATGCATGGTTATATAACCTACACTCAGCCTTCCTCCTTAGCAACCACTATTCCATGGTCTTGTTGTGTTATGCATGCCATTGACTATTATGGCAAAAGTGATGATTTTGGTTTAAAAGCTTATTTCCAGCTTTTTGTATTATTTTCAGGCCGATCCCATTTGTGCACCGCTGCCCCACGCTTAAACAGACGAAATCGGCCAAACAAAAAAAATAAAAGCTATTTTTTTATAATTTTGCAGCTAATTTTAATGTCTATGGCCATATATTTGGCCTTTGGCATGCCTAACCCTGATAATACATGCATTTTTATGAGCTGTCATGCTTCCGTTTTGTAGTTTGCATACTATTCCTGCATGGACGCCTGCCTGCTTCCTGGATCACTAATTCATCTCATTTACATGGTTTTCACCAGCAAAAGAGGTAATTAGCATACAGGGGCTGTGTCCATGCAGGAATAGTGCAGGAGCACTCATGCTCATCCTGGGAGCTCATTCCTGGATTGCACATCAGCCATATTGTCTGCAGCAGCTCTTGCACTATTCCTGCATGCCGTGCAGAGCTTGCTGAATCCTGGGGACTGACCATTCCATTATTTCATCTGTTGGCATTAGTTTACTAGCTTGGTCAAAAGTTTGAACTTCATCCAGTGTATTAAATGTTTTTTATTGTTATTATTATTATTATTATTCCATGACTTAAAGAAATCTTTATTCTTTCTGGAAAAAATTGTGCTTTTGTTTTATTTTTAGTGTTTTCAGAAGCAATTAGGCAAATTCACTTTTCTCAAGAATTCTAGTGGAATAATCATTCCCCAGGATTCAGGAAACCTATTTATTCCATGCAGGAACAGTGTAGGAGCTTCTGCATGGAAAATGGCAAGCGAGAAGCTCAGGATAGTGCCGCTTTCACGTACACGAGCAGACCTACACAGTTCTAACAGGGAAAACTGGCAGATATGCAAATCACCTAATTTGCTGGTAAAACCATGCAAATGAGGTGATTTAGCGATTCAACAAGCCGCCAGGTCTTCGTGCTAGAACAGGATCAGTGCATAAATGTATTTGGAAAATAAGTACATTTTTGCAACTGACAAAATGGAGGCATGACAACTCATTAAAAAGCATGTATTATGTACTTTAGACATGCCAATGGCCAAATATAAGGACATTGGCATTAAAACGTGATTAATAAATATGAAAATTAAACTTTTTTTGGCCGATGTTGGCTGTTTAAGCATAGGCAGTGGCGTGCAAATAGGATCATGCCAAAAAAAAAATTTGGAAAACTCAATTTTAAGTTAAATCTGCATTTTGCCATTATAGTCTATGGCATGCAGAATGTAAACAATACCAGGGAACACTGGTTGCCTAGGGGAAAGGGTCCGATTTAGTGCAGTAACTAATGACCTACACACTGGGATATGCAAATGAGGGGAGTTATACTAAATAACATATTTCTTCAAAGTGTCAGCTTGTACCTGACCGTGTAGGTACTGCGATAAAAGAGTACAAGTGTAAGAGCTGGATGACTTCATAAGGGGGTGTGTTGTACTTGCCGTAAGCTCATTGGAGCTCTGTGTCCCGTGTTTGCCCTTAGCTAAGCAAAGCTAAGGAATGGGGTGTGTCAGACGTGCCTGAGCACTGTGTACATAACCTAAACGGTTGTGCATGCCATGCACCGGGTTTTAAACATAAGCAGAAAAAAAAAAAAAGAGGAAATGGCAGCACAGTTTACATTTCAGCACTGAGTATGTGCGGCATGCCTCTGGGCTTAAATAGGGAGGAAGTGGGAAGGGGAAACAGCAGTAGGAAGGCAATCAAGGAGAACTAGCATAGCTGGCAGGTAAAATGTATCAGAATCAGCCAATTACACATGCAGCAACCCAGCACACTACTATAAACTATGCAAACTCCTATCATACTGTTTTTCCCATAAACTCTACACCACTGGTGTACACAGATGGAGGATTTTTAACTGGCAAAACTAAGTAAAAATGTTAGAGGCTGCTGCTGCTTTAATCCATCAATATGTGCTAGAGACTGAGGGTGATGAGGAGGAGAATGCTGACAACTGACCCGCAGTGAGGAGGAGCAGACAAGTGTATAGACCAAGGGTAACCTACCAGGCCATGCATGAGCTGGAGATAGTGGAGTGCTATAGGGTGGACAGGGACATTCTGCAGCAAATCATTGAGCTGTGCCAGCCACGGTTCACACACAGAACTAACAGAGGGGAACCCATCCCAGTGGATACCAAGGTATGTGTAGGCTTTAGAATAGTAGCCACAGATACATTCCAAAGACCAACTAGGGATATCATGGGGGGAATCACAGGCATCAGCATCCAGGGTAGTCCACCAGTTCCTGGATGTCATGTCAGCACATGACAGTGAGCACATAAATTTCCCTAGCAGCCGTGAAGTATTGACCAGAAGTATGTGTCTTTTCCACCGTATAGCAAAATACCCTGAGGTAGTTGGTGCTACAGACTGCACGCACATGCACATCAAAGCACCACATGACATGCAGGGTAGGGTCTACATAAACCACAAGGGCTTCCCCTCCATCAACTGTCAGGCCATGTGTGATGCCCAGGGCATTATCATGAATGTATGTGCTGGCAGCCCTGGGAGCTATCACAACTCCCACATCTGGCATTGCTCAAAGCTGTATCAGGGGTTTGTCAGGGGGGATATCCCATATGGCCATCTAGTGGGGGATGCTGGCTATGCACTGGAGTCATAGTTGATAACACCCATCAGAAATGCACACACACCCAAACAAGAAAACCATAATGAGGCACACACACAAACCATGATCATTGTAGAGCATGTGTTTGGGATGGTAAAGTCATGGTTCCACTGCATCCTTCAGAGCCTTGCAGTACTCTCCAGCTACATCTACAAAAATGTTCATAGTATGTGCCATGCTACACAATATGATCCTGCAGAAACAGCTGCAGCAGGAACAGCACAGGGCAGGGCCACACAGTCCCCCACCATTGCCAAGGCCAGCACAGGCAAAGAGGGACTCGGAGAAGGAACTTCCTGAGCCTGCCCCTGTAGACAGAAGGAGGCATGCCCAGTATACCCAGGCCTTGGCAAAGAGGCAACTCATAGCACACACACTGACACTGTAGGGACCTAGGCACTGATACCTCTCTCCGACTCACAAATACAGGAAAAGGGATGCCAAACATGACACTACCTGTGCTTTACCATGTATAGGGAGTGTACTATGTGCATTCAATATAGTCAGCCCTCCATTACCATCCTCAATACCAGCCCAGCAACAAGATAAGTCACCCTTCCTGTCAATTACTGGATGGAGTAGTATGTTCTGATAGTTGTATGTATGGTATGGATGCAAGCATGCAAGGGAATTGGGTGGCTGAATGGGATAGCAACAGACAGCTGACAGCTATATGGGACAGCAGGAAATCCATAACAAATACTGGTGTCAACATACTAGGTAGTACTACACAAGGTGACAACTCCCACCGCAGTACATGAGATAGCCCAAATAAATGTGAGTGTCAATAGGTCACACACATGGATGTCAATGAGGGTCACATACCCACCACCAGCCTCACCCAGCAGGACAGGTCTAGATGACTATAAAGAAAGCTGGGCTAAGGCCCACAAATGATGGCAATGGTGAACAGCCCCCCTCCAGACCTACACACACATACAACAACAGGTCTGGCAGTTGCATTTTAGTTCTGAAGGGTAAGAAGTCTGAAACTGAAATTTATGCCATTAAACTTTAACATGTGCACTATACTGATATGCCTTCTTTCTGCATGACAGGCCACAATACAATATGAAATGGAAGCCAGCAGAGTAACTAAAATACCAGTACAGTCTTTGCAAATGTTTAAAGTCCTCAGTTGCGCACCTCCCCCAACAGTCCCATGTAGAAATGCAGTAACATGAAAGTTTGAGGAGTAATATCACTGGATCACAGATTACCAGAGCTGGCCCAATATATATTGTTGCATGTGTGCAATATGCAGGGGTCAGTGTGGTAAGTTTGTTGTGTGTTTACTATTGCCTGGAAGTGGTCAGCTTGTCGGCCTGGATGGTTGTATCTCAGTGGCCTAGGTACAGTACAGTGGTCAATAGGGCCATGTTTTAACAACTGCAGTGCCAACCACACTGCTTCTCAGGTATACCCATGTCAGCGATTGTATATACTCACTGTCCAGATGTCAATATCTGTCACCACTGGACAGCTGGACATGCCATAAATGGGGGCCCATACATAGAAACAGTACACAGGTGGAAGTAACCTACACAGAGTGCATATATAATAACTGTCAACTGCATGCAATTTTGGAATTATACATATAGGTAGGTACATAGGTTAGCATCATATTAGTTGTCCCTCTAGTATAGAATACCATTAGTCTTGCCAATCTCTGTCAGACCACTAAAGGCACACTTATAAAGTAATGACAGGCTGCCCATGTTGACACACAAGGCAGCATAAGGGGAATGTCCCAGGTATATCTGTCAGTCAGGTGCCAGTAACTTCCAAATCACACATGCTCCCACCTCGCCCCACCATCAGCCACAGGTTTATCACAGATCATATCCTTGCTGTAGGGAATGAGTATAGCATGAACCCATCTCTGTATGGGAATACTCCTCATTGGTCATATCCAACCATAAGCTAATCAGCCTACATATCCACATCCTGCCCCCACCAACCATTAAGGAAGCCACGGTAAAAACTTTCTCCAAAGCCAACTTCATGCTTCTTAAAACAGAAGTGGTGAACTTCATGACATCCATGCAGATGAACAATACAGTTATGACTGCTGAATCCTACATAAATGCACTCTATAAGCACTTACACAAGTGCATGGATCATGCTATCCCAAACAGAACCAAGATGGTTTCCTCCAAAAAAAAGGAAGCCAATCTTGTGGTCCCCTATCATAAAAAAACTCTGCAACAGAAGGAAAAAACTTTTGCAAAAGAGAGTCAAATCTCATGAGTGAAGGAGCTCCCTGGTCAGCCTCAGTAAGAAGCTGAGATCCCTTATATGATCCTCCAAAGCTAGCTATGAAAACAAAATCACCACTGAATCTAAGGGCAACCACAAAGCATTCTATAGCTAAGTCAACAGTCTCAATGGCAACACCCATATCTGTTCTGAGTTATAGCACAGCAGAAAGAAAATTACAGAGCCAACTGATATTGCCAACATCCTGGCAGATACGATCAGTGCTAACTTTACCCCCCACCCCCCACCCCCTAAAGGGCCCATATATATATATATATATATATATATATATATATATATAGGAAGAATGCAGAGTCCCTGTAATCACATCTATGCAGGTAAAAGCTGCACTCTCCAAAACCAAAAATACAGCATCCATGGTGCAGGTCAACATCCCATGCTGCATTTTACACAAACTTCAGGACAAACTGCCTCCCCACCTAAGCACCATGTTCAATCATAGTCTCACATCATTTGTGCCCACTGAATAATGCACAGCAAGAGTTATCCCACTACACAAAGGGGAAGCCACCACTGATCCTGGAAACTATCGCCCTACTAGCCTGATGAGCCTGGTCTGCAAGGCCATGGAATGTATCATCATGGAACTCATAAACAAAGACATTGGTAACCTCCAAACTCTGGACCTCACCCAGTTTGGGTTTGTGAAAGGCAGATCATGTATTCTAAACCTGATCAACTTCTTTGAGGCAGTCACCAAAGCTGTAGAAGAGGTTAAGGTGGTTCACACAGCCTATCTTGACCTCGCCAAGTCTTTCAACACCATCCCCCATTTTGGAATTATAGCTAAACTCACTAAACTAGGTATATATCCCTATGTCACAAGACGGGTTGCCAACTGGCTCACTGACAGAACCCACACTGTAAAAGTTGCGGACTCCAAATCTGACTTCAAAACAGTGACAAGTGGAGTATCACAGAGTTCAGTCCTGGGACCTCTCTTGTTTGGTATCTACTTCTCTGAAGTACAGGCTAACACAGAAGGCCTCTGGCTAATGAAGTTCACAGATGACTGCAAACTAGGAGCCATAGTTGAGTCCTCAAATGATGTGGACATCCTACAGTAGGGCCTCACTGAGACAGATGACTGGTGTCAGAGGCATGGCATCAAGCTCAATGCCAAAAAGTGCATTGCCATTCCCTTTGGTAAAAACTCTGTATACATGAACTACCACATAAATGGCAGTCTACTTAATGCTGAATGTGTGATAAGAGACCTTGGGACTCAGGTGGACAGTAGTCTCTCCTTTGATAATCACATCACCATAGTAGTCAGGAAATCCTTCTATGTGGCACACCTCATCACAAAAGGGTTCTTATCCAGGAAAAAATAGGTCATTGTTCCCCACTACTCAGCACTCATTAGACCCATTATAGAGTGCAATGCCCATTTTGGAATGTACCCCACAAGACATCTGCAGTAGCTGGAAAAGCCACAGAAGTACCTCACAAAGAGGATTACTGGCCTCAAACAGATGCCCTACACTGACCATCTTAAAAAAGTCCAGCTTTACTCTGTAGCATATCCCCTACTCCAATAAGATCTCTGCCTAACATATAAAGCTATGTTAAACCCAGAGCTGTTGTACATGCTACACCTAAAGAAATCCCAATCCCTCCGAGCTACATGCTCTAGGGACCTAAACCTTGTCACCACAATAAACAAGACATGCTGGAGGGATAGATTCCTGTCCCAGAGACTTCCTATACTTTGGAACAAGCTACCCATCTATTTCAAGCAAAGTTCCTCATTAGCACTCTTCAAGAAAAATCTTGATGAGTTGATGGGAAATAGGAACTACACCCCGGGGATCACTTCTGTGGCTCTGCTCAACAGGGGTACAGGAAATTAACTTTCTTGGGTGATGTAAGCCAGGAAATCTTGTTGGCTAGGCTTACGTAGCCCCTTGGGCCGATAGCCTAGTACCTACCTATGACACTATGAACCTATGATACATGATGCTGCATGCTGAATATGTGCCCCATACAGGTGTGTCCCTAGCTGCAAGCAGCAACCTGACCACATCCAGACTCATGGTTCAGTATGAGCAGGAAGGATTGACAGGAACACCTCAACCACTTACCACTGTCACCCTAGGGTAATCCACTGGCTTGCAGCCTGGGAATGTATGAATGACAGAATGCACTGGCCTGCTATAGATGGCCTGCGGCACTCTCAAATGGCTTACAGTCCTCTGGCAAAGGCCCATGCCTCACCCATAGTGCCAATGTATGGAATGTCAGGGGGCCCTAACTAGCAACATAACACAGGAAAAAGAAACAAATGCAAGGCCATGCTGACAAATGCCAGTAGCATACCTCCCCAAGTCCTACTGCAAGAACTGTGGACCAGGCTATAACTACTACTAGGATAAAGCCAAACTATAGGGATACCTCAGATATATTCTTTCATAGTGTTAAGAAGAGGAAAGAATAACAGAAGGGGGGTGTAGAAGCATGGATGTCATGGAGTGTGTGAAGTCTGAAACTGTAATGTCTGCCCATACTACCCCATGACTGCAAACCCATGCATGAATAGCCACAAAACTGCTTGTAAACCACAATGTGAAGGTAAACTGACCAGATATATGAGTCCTGCTTCTGGATAACCTGGGTGTATCTGTACAGCTGAGAAATATGGCCACAGCAGAATATGGCCATTCAGGTACCTGTCAGATGGACAAAAACCCAGTTTATCGACAACCACATCACCGAGGCGACATTGCTAACAGAACACATCCCCAACAATGGCGAGTAGTGCAGAATGGGATTTATTCCCATTCCCTTACTGTACTGCGATCTTGGAGTTGGTATATTTAAGTGGGGGTGCACCACCCTCACATGGGGGGTGCAGGGGGGCTTGCCCCCCTGCTATACATGTTTTGATGTGTCTTTGGAATGTATTATGGGAACGGGAATATAATCTGTTCCGTAATATTCTGACTTACCTTTGTCAGGGATGCATATTGTTGGCAATGTCATCTCGGTGATGTGGTCGTTGATAATCTGGGTTTTTGTCCATCTGACA
This sequence comes from Protopterus annectens, assembly GCF_019279795.1. Classification (NCBI taxonomy): domain Eukaryota; kingdom Metazoa; phylum Chordata; order Ceratodontiformes; family Protopteridae; genus Protopterus; species Protopterus annectens. Next base: position 1,538,989,058 of record NC_056735.1, read on the forward strand.
TGGACTTGGCCATTCTGTTAAGTGGAGAAAAGCACAGGAAGTGGATCCCCAGCCAGCATATTACCAAGGTACTCTACCATTTACACAGAACCAGCAGTCTATTGTCTGTAGCTACCCCTCCACAATGGCAGGAGTGCACCAGAATGTATAGTCTATATGCCTCAGAATATTGATCTCAGCTTCATTCATTTTGTATTTTCCCTGGAAAATAACTGTGAGCAAAGAATGATATCTGTAAGTAGTTGATGACATGATACATCACAGTGTAAAACAGTACATATGTCAGAAAATCTATGCTACAACCAACCATGTTACACAAGCAGCACAGACAGCAATAGTTACAGTATCCCCCGTATCTTACGCCAATTGTGTCTCCATGTTGACAACTTATCTACAGATATATTGCAGAAACAGGTTGCTAGGTGTAGCTGTAGCACACAAAACCCTGAACTGGAGTCCAACTCTCCCTGGAATGGATGCACACACTCAATATAGAAGGTCATACTGGGCATGCTCCTACACTTAGAAAAATGAAGCCAATGTCTGACAATACAGTGGACTATAGTTATCTGTTATTCACCGATGTCTGTGCACACACACCAAATTGTACACCATTCATACTTCACACACACACACACACACACACACACACACACACACACACACTGGATAGGAATACTCACACATATCTAAGACCAACATAATATAATATGTCAAACATACACAGACAGAGACGTGGGGAAGAGAGAGACAGACAGCGACAGAGAGAATCCCATTATGAGGATTTTCACACCCAGTACACATCCCATTGGCCTATATCACATGATGTTCTGATGTCATTCACTGTAGAAACTCCTTTTGTTAGCCCTTAGCCCTATAGTCTCAGTGGTGCTTGTGATAACTGTGTAACACTATAGTACAAATAAGTATCCATGTAACATTTGTAATCTCAGTCCTGTCAAATGTAAAGTTGTGTGTGAGTGTATGTATGTGTCTCTAGATGAATGAGTTTGAGACCATTCACACTCATTACACTCCCTATTGTCATACTTTAGCACTCCTACTGATATCAGTCACCCTGAAATAACCCTTTGGGCAGACTGTAGCCCAATAAGCTCTGTGGCACTTGTGATAACTGCATAATACTGTAGTGAAACAAACTGGGCAGGTAGGAGTTCTAATCCTAGTCCTGGCAACTGTGAAAATGTGTGTATTTGTGTGAGTGAGTTTGTGTATCTTTGTAGAGATGCGATTTTGAGGCCATTCACACTCAGAACATTTCCCTTACCCCTCCTTCAGCACTGCTGTTGATGTCACTCACCTTCAAAGATACTTTTGGACAGCTCTCCACCATATAAGCTCCGTGGTGCTTACAATAACTGTGTAATACTGTAGTATAGCAAACTAGGTAGGTAGGAGTTCTAATCCTCATTGTGGCCACTGTGAAATGTATGTGTTTGTGTATATTTGCAGGTTGAAGTATTTTGTGTCCATACACAGCCAGTACATTTCAAAGTGTAATTCTTTACAACGGCTGCTGATGTCACTCATTTTAGAGGTATGTTTGGACACCATTCTACCTATACACTCTGTGGTATGCGTGATAAATGTGTAGCAATATAGTAGCAATAACTTCATAGGTAGGGGTTTGAATCTCATTCCTGGCAAGTTTCTGTGTGTGTGTGTGTGTGTGTGTGTGTGTGTGTGTGTGTGTGTGTGTGTGTGTGTGTGTGTGTGTGTGTGTGTGTGTGTGTGTGTGTGTGTGTGTGTGTGTGTGTGTGTGGGTGTGTGTGTGTATACATATATATATATATATATATATATATATATATATATATATATATATATATATATATATATATATATATATATATATATATATATATATATATATATATATATATATATATATATATATATATATATATATATATATATATATGTGTGTGTGTGTGTGTGTTCGTACCTTAAAGATTTTGGCCCCATTTACACCCAGTACACATCTTATTGCCCTACCTTAGCAGTCCTGCCGATATCATTCACCTTTGAAGTACCTGTTGGCAACCCTAAACCATATAAGGTCAGTGGTGCATGTGGTAAATGTGTAATATAATGGCCTGAAAACATAGTCCGATAGAGGTTTGAACCTCACTCCTGATAAATGTAAATGTGTGTGTAGGGTAAAATATTTTATGAAATCTCTCATCCACTACATCACCCAATGCCATTATTTACAATGGCTGCTGAGGTTAAGTACCTTGGGACAACATCCATTCTATAAGCTTCGTAGCACATGCGATAAATGTGTAACACTGTAATAACAATGCATACATAGGTAGGGTTCAAAACTCAGTACTGGCAAGTGGGTGTGTCTCTGTCTGTCATCAGTATCCTGTGGGGTGTCGGTGTGATTGTGCAATAACAGGATCCATTCGGGGGTGAGTTTTGCTAAATGATTATATTGATGACCTAGTATATGTCCCAATGTGCACATTACAAAACCACCAGTTGTCAAACACCGTAGAGGTTGGTGTAGACAATCCACAGCCCTAAATGTGTAGTGCCATGTGCACTGACTGTGTGACAGTATGGAATAGTTAACAATCTAGGCAAGGCTTAAAATTGCCAGAGACCATTCTCCACCCAGGAATCACACACAAACACACTTGGCTAGGCTTCAACCACTATATCAGTAATTCTCATGCAAATTGCTTCACAGATAGTACCCACGGTGTGATTGCAGTGTACTCCATGTCAAACCGATGATCAGACATGACTGGTGTCACACAGGTTACGGACCCATGTCCTCTCATGTTTAGGATCTACCCTTCTGAGGGGCAGGAGAACACAAAGGTACCCTGGCTGAAAATGTTGCATAGAACAGTAAGGTGGGTGGTAGTATTCTCAACCCATGTGATGGTGACATCATTCACAAAGGCCACTTGACACCTATGACTGTTGTCAGAACCCTGGTTATAACCTCAATGCCAAGAGATGTGCCACCATTACCTTTGGGAACACCATGGCTCACGTGAAGTAATACATTGGTGGTAGTCCACTGAACAGTGATGTTGTTATAGCAGACTGGGGAATGCAAGTTGACAGTCACCTGCCTGTTGACCACAACAATGCTGCTGACATCAGAAAGTACTTTGATGTGTAACATCTCCTGACTAAGTGTGTGTTATCCAGCAAGTAAAAGGACATGGTCACCATGTATGATCCCAATAACCCAATCAATATGTACAGTGGCACTGTTGCCATTGTTCCCCACTGGACACCTGCAACAACTGTAGAGTCTACAAACATACCATACAATGGGAATACCATGCCTTATACACATGCCCTGTATGGACAGACTCCAATAAGTCCAATGAATCCCCGCATCATACTGTCTATGTAGGTGCAATCACTACTTCAGTTACACAGCCATGGCACACCAAACTAAGGCAGGAATGCTACATCTGAAGATACCAGTCTGTCCACGTAACATGTCCCAGAGACCTCAAGCTCACTTCCACACTTCAAAGGACATGTATGTGGGACAGGTGCACAACCAAGACACTGTCCATGTTATGGAATATAAATCACATACATGTGAATCAGTGCACATCAATGGCTACCCACAATAGAAATCTGGATGAGTGGATTGGGAATATGATACCCACCCCTGGGGACCACTCCAGTGACTATACTCCTGAGCCACAATGGGGACTATTGTCATGTGGCCTGATGCCAGGGTATTCCCTTGCACTAGTCTTGTAGATCCTTCAGACCCAGTCACCTACTACAAACCTATGAAGCAATGAACCTATGGATCTCAGTACTGGCAAGTGTGTGTGTGTGTGTGTGTGTGTGTGTGTGTGTGTGTGTGTGTGTGTGTGAGAATAGTAATCCCAGTGTGTTGGGTTGATTTATATCCCCTGTGGCTATGGTTATTAGCAACAGAGGTGTGTCCAAACCACAAGTACCATTCTCCACTCAACAGATGTTGTAAATCAACATATACCTATGTACAACCCTCAGCCCTATAATATGTGAGGCATATGCAATCATTGTGTTACAAACCTGGGAAATCCATGCAGACACAGCTTTATCCTGCCTAAGACATGGTGGATGTATTACCACATTGCCATACCCTTTGGTCTAGCTGCAGGGCCACATCCTGTTGATGCACAGATGCCTAGAACAGAAGCAGGATGCAGCATGTGAGAACACATTCACTCAGCACTTCACTTGTGGGGGGAGAGAGAGGGCTAAAACTGGCACTGAATGTGTTGTCAAGACTGTGGCCAATATCTGTTGTCTCAGGATAGGTATTAGCATTGTGCAGTGACTCACAGCACTTGTGTTTAATGATATGGAGGTTGTTGATGTACCTATCAAAGGCAGTTGTCATTCTTGTCTGTGTCTGATGCATGTCTGCCTTCATAGATGCCTGTTGGGGATTCTATGAGGGATCCCAGATTGTGTTTGAGGCTAATAAGGGAGTTCAATAGTCATGGGACACCACCTTTCTCTGCAACAGTGTCCTCCTTCTGTTGTACACTTTAGTAATGGCAGTGGACCATCACATTGTCTCCCAGTCTTTGGAGGACAGTGTCTGGGTTCTGTTGGCTCTTGCTCATACCATGCATTCATGTACCTGTTTGTAGAGAGCATATGTGCATGATTCCACAGTCATGCAGCTATTTCCCATTATCATGGGTGCAGTGAAGTCATCCACCCCTGTTTTTATGGATGCAAAGTCAGCTTTGGACAGGTTTTTCAAGGTGGTTACCCTTGTGGGGGGGTGTGGCTGACATGTTGAGTTCCATGTTGATTACAGCCTGTATGGATCTCACCATGCAGGGATTGACAACAGTGGATGAGTAACAGTCCCATATTTAAGTGGTCAACACAGATCAATGTTGTTGCATCCTCTACTGGGGGTCAGTATGAGCCAGTCCAAGGGATTGGAAATTAACCCCAGGATGTGTTGGGCTACTGTACTGGAAATTGGCTACTTTCCCCAGGTGATGTAGGGGTAGTTGAAATCTCATACTATGTCAGTGTTGTGTTGGACCATCATAGATATCAGGGTGTTGAGGAATGTGCATTGACAGTCTAGGGACATAGATGTGGACCCATAGCAGGCTATAGTCTGGTTCATACTATTACCCCAAGGCAGTTGTACTGTTAGTATCTCCAATGCATTATGCCTGGATAGTAGTCTGGGGGTGTTCCCATCCATAATGAATATGGAGACAACACCACCTGTGGAAATGTGGTGTGGTCCATGTTTGGGGGCTGAGAGCTGTCAAATGCATTATAGCCTGATACTGCAGGGCTGGTGTCTGCTGCTGTGAACCACCTCTCCATTACGGCAGACATATTAATGTCCTTCACTCCAATGAGTGCTTTGTGTGACTGCATCCTGACAGTTAGATGTCTACTGTTGAGCAGCATGACCCGCAGATTGCACCCATGTTTAGCTGTTTTGGTGGTAATTATATTAGGAACACTGCCTAATAAGGCATAATAGGGGTGGCAAGACACTTAGCCAGTACCTGGAAACCCAGTGCTGACAGATGTAGGACATCTGTGGCAAGTCACTGGGTTCTGTCAATCATGTCATCCCAAGCAGAGAGGTACTGGATTCCCTCAGAATGACACAAAACACGTAAGCCAATGTTGCACTCAATCTGTTGATAGTACCTCAGCATCATTCTGGGTGATGGTGGTACACTGCTCAGGGCTACTGTCACACCTGCCTGGGCAACATAATTAGAGAGTTAAACCATGTCTCATGTCATGTAGTCTAGGGAGGTGTGCCCCAGGTCATTCACACCCATATGGATACTGAGTGAAAACCGTAGTTGTTATGGAGTGCCATGACTGGCTGTGTCATGTGCTGGATGCTGGCATGTGATAGATATTTGCCTGTTACCTGTTCCATAGCCAACTTACTGAGTGGGATATGTGTGTGCCTCAGTACTGAGTTACCCATGATCACTGTATTGTGCAAGGTGGTTAGCCTTAAGAGCTTAGGTTGAGGGGCACACTTTCTAGGTTAAATATGTGTCCCTTGGCATGTGCATTGTTGTGGTGTCTGAGTGGGTGTCTGTCTTGCTGGTCTGTGCCATTTGGGTAAATGTCCATTGAGTGCCTCTGAGAAGGTGGGTGTTTGGCTTTTCACTGTATGTCATGGTTGTCAAATTGGGTGCCATGGTGAACTATTTGTACCACATGGTGTGGTGCAGGTGCTGATCTTATCCTTTTGACCTGCTAGTCCAGTATTTGCTGTAGAGTGCATATGTCCACATTGGGTGATATATGGGTAACTCTCACAGGTATGAGTGTTTGTAGTTTAGAGGGGAGGGTTGTCTGTGTACATAAGGCAGTTGCAACAGTGCCTCAGAATAGGCAAGTGCACCAGGTTAATGGGTAAAAGCACAGAAAACTGCCCTTCAATCATGCCAGGAGGTGTGGACATAACTAGTAAGTACTGGGGCTACTTCTGTGATGAACGAGTACTGCTGATGGCTCCCAGATGCACCACACTTCTTGATACAATAACCTAATGAAGTGCCAAGCCATAATGCTATTTGAAGTGCAAGATAGAAAGAACTAGCATGATATAAGGGTGGAACTGAAGGCAGACTTCTCTAATACTTTACCTCAGCTGTGCCATTAGCAGCTTTGTCCATATGAAAGTTCAGTAAGCTCCGTAGTGCATATGTTAACTGCCCAACACTATAGTATGCATAACTAGATAGGCAGGAGTTCTAATCCCAATACTGGAAAGTGTGTTAGAATCATGTACTGTCTGACTTATACCATTTTTGACTTGTGTACTACCCTTCACACTTCCACTAGGAGTCCTGTTGATATCATCTACCTTAGAAGTACCTTTGGAGTAAGTGAAAATGTATAAGCTCTGTGGTGCGTCTGACAACTGTGTAGCACTATAGTAGACATAACTAGATAGGGAGGAGTTCTAATCTCTCTACTGGCAATTGTTTGGATATGTTTGTGCGAGAATCATGTAGTGTGTGGTTTGCACCATTTTTGACCTGTGTACTACCCTTTACACTTCCCCTCACTCCAATCTAGTAGTCCTGTTGATTTCATCTACCTTAAAAGTACCTTTGGAGGAGGTAGAAGTGTATAAGCGCTTTGGCATTTCTGGTAACTGCATCACACTATTGCAGAAATACATGGATAGGCAGGACTTCTAATCCCAATGCTGGCAACTGCTGTTTGTGTGTGTGTGTGTGTGTGTGTGTGTGTGTGTGTGTGTGTGTGTGTGTGTGTGTGTGTGTGTGTGTGTGTGTCTGCGTGTGTGTGAGGATCATATCTTGTGTGGCTTATACCATTTTGATGTGTGTACCATACACAGCTGGTGATCTCCTCCCACTGCCATAACTTTATATAGTGTGTTAACAGCTTGTGCCTCACATGCATCAGGGTAAACCATTGTACAGTCCTCTGTACAGATGTGTTTTGAATATCCAGATGTTTGCAACATATATGTGGTTGGAAGTGGTCAGTGTTTTCCTTAACAATGCCCACGTATGTGATATTGTAGCCAAATAGGCCACAGTGAGTGTACTGACACATATGGCAGCATGAGGTATCATACCTATTTGAAACATTGTGCTGATATGAGGTCTGCCACCCTCACAGGTGGCCAGCCTTGTAGGTGCAATACATGAGTCAAGATGCTTGGTTTTACAAGTGAACTGTTCATGTTATGGGTCACATTAAAGGCTGGAAGAGGTGTAGACTGATATATTGGGGTCCTAATTTGTATGTAACAGGAACATATTGCATCTTAACATGTGTGTACACAATTTATATCCACTGTATACCACTAATGTGTCATACGTGTCCCTGCCTTAAGCCATTTGTCCAGCCCATTTTGCTGGCCTATGTCGAGATGTCTTGGCACTGACAAGTTGTGAGGTATGCTACAGGAATGTTGAATTCATGTCAGATAGGCCCCAGTGTTGACCACTGTGATGCAATGCAGTTAACCCCATCACAAGTGAACATGCACATAAAGCAATATAGCCATTACATAAAGCAATATAGCAATTACTGATAGTTGCCTGCATGGTAAATTGCATGCCCTTCACATCCTGGGGTATTGGCAAGCAACAAAAGATCATTGTCATACTCACCAGCTTCAGGCTGCTATCCCATATGTAGACCAAAGGGTCCTAGGTAGTTGTGAGGGAAGGTATTGTCAGCAGACTCAAATGTGGCCTTGATACAGGATGGGTGCAGCATGTCTGCATATTTACAATACTAACACCAATGATACACAGTGTTCTGTCTTCACCATAGATGTGCACCTCTGTGCATTAGAAAAATCCATCCACAACTGCAATTGGACATGACACATGGATGTGTATACAATATAGATACATGTATGTCTGATACATTAGTGTGCTAATGCCCACTGGACCCATACCTGCATGCTCCTCATCCAGTGTGTGTGTGTGTGTGTGTGTGTGTGTGTGTGTGTGTGTGTGTGTGTGTGTGCACCTCACCTCCACAATGCTTTTCTCAGCTTCATGGCTTGTGTGTTGGGTGGGTGCCCTAAGGTTGGTGAGGAGATCCTTAGTGGGTGTCGGTGGGGGCTTGATTGATGGGCCCCCACCTGTGGCTAGCCAGTCCCTACAGCAGCAGCCCATTGATGGGCATGGTGGATGAGCTGGGTGGCCTGATGCTGCACCTGCTCATAAATTCTGCTCTGCAGGCCAGTATCATTTACCCTATGGGCCAGAGTGTTTCACAGAGCGGTCCTCACCAGCACATCTTCTGCTCTCCATCCAAATAACACGGCATAATGTTCGATCACATATTGGGTCATGATGTCAGTTTCCCCAACAGGGAATGCTGGTAGGCGAGCCCTCTGCATGTTACCTGGAAAACATAAACAGAAAAAGGTCACAAGACCTCATACTGCTGTTTGCACATCAGCAGTGAATATTACTTGCAAATAATCCAAAAAACACCATAAACCTCCAATTTATCATGGTTATAGCAGCTTGCATTACCCTCCTGGTCCTGAACTATCTTATTCCCCCCAATTTTGGACACATGATTGCATAATCCTCTATTCTCCATTCATTTTTTGTGTAGAGGGTTGACAATGGCCATCTTCCATGTGGATGGTGTGTGGATGGTGGCAGGTCTGTGTTTGACAGTGGTGTGTGATGGAGCTGTAAACACATGCCTGGGTTCATGTAAGAGGCAGACAGTGATGTTATTATGCCCCATGGAGATTTGCTGTTATTGCCATCAGTAGGCAGTATGTACATGCTCACCATAACTGAAGGGAGGAGTGTGCTTCATGTGCATATCCCCCTATACAACTGGGGTGGACAGTGTGGTGATGTGCCTCCTAGCCTGTTTGATGCAGGTTGCCTATACCAATGGCATGTGTGTATGATGTGTGCTTTACCCCCTGTAGAGGGTGAATTGTGTGTCCTCTGAGGCTGAAAACATATATGGAGACACTGTTGCAACTGTCCTTGGTGGTGTGGATATGTCTGATTTGTAGTCATAGTCAGGCTTATAGGAAGTCACTTGTGAACTTACATGCTTGCTCTGATAGAGGTGGACTTGCTTCCAAGTTGTTGCCTGCACCTATGTGTCCCTGTACAGCAAATATAGCAACCCATTATATGGTTTGTGTATTGCTGCTGTTCACCAAAGGGGATTACTCTATCTTGGTAGAGGCTGGTTATAGAGGTCAGGTACTGCTTTTTCAATGGAATTGTACAGCTTAGGGGTCACATTCAAGATGTGAAACATTATGAAATGATTTTCTGTGGTCTGATTGTCATACAACACATACAGCACACAAACCTGGCATTCCAACAGGGGTGTGTACACTTGTAATATCCACTGTATATAGGTGTTGAGATAGCTGATAGTGCTACACATGGACAGCGGGTCATAACACAGTTGGACACTTCTCTGATTACTACCTGATAATCATACCTACTCTAGTATCCATATCAGTGTCAGGGGAATGCAAAAACCAGTAGCTGTACACATTTATGTCTGTTGTATGCACTGACACTGATATTACACACGTGTGTAACATGCACAACCTATGTATCTGACTGCTTGAAACTCAAGTGATTAGTTTTGTTCCTTCCAGCTGAACATATGCATACATATATGTGCTCAGGGGATACCTGGTATACATTTCTGTTCTATGTTCGTATGGCACATTGTATTTACAGTCTTGCTGAACAATCATAAGTTCATAGGTTCATAGGAAGGTATTAGGTTATTGGCCCTAGGGCCTATATAAGCTTAGCCAAAAAGGTACCCTGGCTTTCATCACCCAAGAAAATTATTTTCCTGTACACCTGTCGTGCAGAGCCACAGAGGTGATCCCCGGGATGAATTTCCTATTTTCCATCCAATCATCAAGATTTTTCTTGAATAGTGCTAATGAGGAGCTTTGTTTGATAAAGATAGGTAGTTTGTTCCAGAGTATGGGAAGTATCTGGGACAGGAATCTATCCCTCCGGCATATTTCTCAACTTGTTATAGCAATATGTCTAGACAATGACACACATAAATGGGTGAAAAAAGGAACATCAGTACTGATACTGTATTACTACAGCTGCACCATACATTAGTAAGTTGATTGCACAGTAGGCTTTGACATTACTGTGATGACCTGAAAGATGTTCAACAGTCATACGTAGGCTATTATGTTACATTGCATTGCTCACACACTTGCCAGTAGTTTGGCTGACATAACACAGGTATATGTGTATGTGACTACAGATATCAGTCACAAATGTGCTTATTGTCCAGCAGAACATTGTATAGTTGAATGTTATTAATTCAATATATCACATGCAGTTCAACACACGTCTGCAACAGTACTTTACTATGCACATACCCTATATATGTCTCTTAGCTTTACAAGACAAAC
>NC_056735.1:1539005008-1539147508 GCF_019279795.1 Protopterus annectens
ACTAGATAGGGGCCAAGGGTACTAGCTGCTAGTACAAGGGTCTAGGGAACTACTAAAGGGACGGTGAATACCGCACAACATGGCTGGGCTAATATATGCCTTTGGGCAGATAGCTCAGTACCAACCTATGAACCTATGAACCTATGATATTTTGAAATTAACTGTAGACTACTATGTTTTCTGGACATGTCATTAAGGACTGCTGTCATGCAGTAATGGCATACCTTTCAGTTTCAGACTTCTGTCTTTCAAAACATCCATCCTAATGCACAACCTGATGGCTATCTACTGTCTATCTGTCCCCTCTACAAATGTGCAGATGTCAGGTATTGCTAAGGCCATACCACTATGTAGGTACCCACATAGTATTGTGGTGAGGGCCTGGACACTGCTGCTAGTTCAGACATATGAGACATTCCTTAATGTGGGCCATGCCTTTTTTCCGTGCCTGTGTGAGGGATATTACAGTGGTGGTGGGCTACAGATTCACATATAGTAGGTGGCAAGATGTCACAGGACAGGACATGTGGAGACAGCCAAACAACATGGTGGACATATCCCCAGATTTATGAACAGATGCTATGTCATCAGTGCTGTTATACACATGGTGGATTGATAGGTTGACAGGGTTTGTGTGGACAAGCATTTAGTGAGTGAATTCTCTGCTGACAGTGATATGTATCTGACATACCTCTTCACTGGCATGCTGTCCACATACAGGCCACATGTTTGCCTGTTCTGTTTTGTCTGTTGTTCAGACAGTTGGTGTCCTTGGTAAATCAGTCGTGGACTCTGGGGAATGCAGTTGGTAAATAATCACATCTATTTGTATTACCAACGTCACATTCCCTCATAAAGGATGTTACAACAAACCCAGTAACATCTGCAACTATCTCAACATATGACAGCAATATGTCCAATCTAGCCCTGTGTTTGTGCCTCTATCCCCACATGACATCAGGCTTTGTCCAGATGTCAATGAGGTGCAGACATATGTATTATCATTATTTCTTGACTTTATTCCTGCTTACATCCCAGTGATGTAGTAGACCCACAGACATGTCAGGGAAGAGGCAATAGATATGAGTCCTTAGCTTGTACATTCTGTGGTGAACTGTGCATGTGAGAGGCCTGTGTATGTCTAGCCATGGTTAACAGATTGTCATGATTGTGTACACATGTCATGTGTACATGTTATTTGGGCTGTGTATGGAGGGGGGTGGATGTAAGTGTTATGGCTCCCTCTTTATCTGACTGTGCATGCTGCTCCAGTTTCTACTGATCTATTGGCTGTATGTGTTTGTAGGGGCAGACTGAGACATGTCTTGTACCATGGTCAGGATTCAGACTACACTGAGAATAGGGACTGTATAGGTAAGCCTAGTGTGTGAGTGTCAGACAATGATGTATTTGTTCACACTGTCTGTATACTCTACTTGTTCACTTGATTTACCATTATGTGACTGTGACTGTGGTGATATTGGTTGTGGGTATGCACTTTCACACTGGTGTCTGTTTGTCACTGCTGTTACATCTTTGTAGTGCCTGATATATTTGCAAATATATGTGTAATTACCCATAGCACATTTCCTAATTCAATTACTTGTGCTATTTCACTAAATATACATTAGAGCACACAGGAGGGTGTTACTACAGCAACTGTGTTAGCTTATCAATGCCAGTACTTGAGATACATCCCCATTTTTATGGCTCCACCCACCACTTTGTCAGCCTTGGTCCAGATTTATTGCAGAAAGGGGTTTTGAGCATACCTGTCAACTGGCTGGGTTGTTTCATGATGTTCAGGTTTATTGCTCATATTTCTGGTCTGTTTTACAGATTATTATAATTTATTTGGTAAATCACTGTAATGATATGATTGTTGTCAGAAAACAAGGACATACATTTCATTTACCTACCTCACATCCATCAGAATATGTATGCTGAAACAAACTGTGTCACTCTGTCAAGAGGAGTACAGGGGGACAATGACCTCTTCCTTCCTGGATGCTAATGGGTTAGTACTGAGATGTGCCACATAAAAGGACTTTGTGATCACAGTGGCAATGTGATGGTCAGGAGACATTGCTGTCAATCTGTGTACCTAGATCTCTTATAATGGGTCTACATCAGATGAGCGACTGTTCAGATGTTCGAATCATAGATGGTCGACATCATATGATCGAACGATGGAAAGGTCGAAGGTGAAAGTCAACGGCTTTTCCCATGCAAAATGGGAAATTTTCCCTTTCTGCACTGAATTGCATTGTCTGAGTTGGTATATTTAAGTAGGGGGGTGTGGGAGGTACAGGGGGGCTTGCCCCCTGCTCAGTGCGGTGAGGTAAGTTTTTTTTTTATTTATTTTATTATATAGTCGATGTTTTGAACTTCGCTCATATGAGTTTACTCATGTGAGGTTTGAAGTTTTGAAACTTTGACTATATAATATAGACCCTCTTATAATGCCTTCTTTGTTCAGGGGACTACCATCGATGTGGTAATTCATGGGAACAGGATTTTCCACAAAGGGGATGAAAACACATTTTCTGACATTTAGCTTAAGGCCATGGCTCTGACACCGGTCATTAGTCTCAGTGAGGCCTTTCAGTAGGATGCCAACATCACTTGGGTAGTTAATAATAGCTCCCAACCTGAAATTGTCTGCAAACTTGGGCAGCCAGAGTCCCTTCATGTAGGCATGGACTTCAGAGAAGTTGATACCAAACATGAGAGTACCCAGGACAGGACCCTGTGGGACTCCTATTATGTCAGTAGTCTGACTTGGAGTCAGCTATTGTCACGGTGAGTCCTATCTGTGACCCAGTTTGCAACCCACCAAGTGATATAGGGGTTGATGCCTAGCTTAATGAGTGTTTGCATGATTCCTGAGTGGGGAATGTTATCAAAGGCTATATCCAGATCAAGGAAGGCTTTATGTGCCACCTTGCCTTCATCCACAGCTCAGGTGACTGACTCCAAGAAGTTCACCAGGTTGATTGAACAGGTTAAAACTATCCTTCAGAAACATAAACTGTGTGTGATCCTGAGTCTGCAGATTCCCATATCCCTGTGTATTAGGTGCATGATGATGCATTCCATAGCTTTGCATAAGAGACTTGTCAGGCAGTTGGGGCAGTATTTCAGAGGGTCTGTAATTGCACTTCGTTTGTGGAGAGGGGTGACTGTAGCAGTGCACAATAAAGTAGAGAAAAAGCCTGAGGTGTGGCTGTGCTTAAACAGGGCACACAGGTGAGGTGCCAGATCACTCAGTAGTTCATGTAGAACAAAGTCAGGGATGCTATCAGATCCCATAGAAGCTGTATTCCTGGCCTTGGACAGTGTTTTTTTTAACCTGTGTGGCAGTAATACTAGGTGCCTGACAGTGTACTGGTATTGTGATTGGTCCTTTGGGGGAGAGGGGGGTACAGTTTGCACTCAGTATGTCAGTCAGTATATTGGCAATATTTGTTATATTCAATATATATTACATTATATAGTAATATTATATATTATATTGGCAATACTGTATGAGGCCTTGTGATTGTCTTTACTATGTGCTCCAATTCTGTTTTCCCAGCTAACTGTGTAATATTTGATGTGGGATATGAAGTTGTATCTGAGGCTGATAAGGATTTTATTCCACCTTATTCCATATCAGTTCCCTCCTTCTGTTGTACAACTTCTTTATGGCCTTTTTTTTGAAGGTGAGGGTCCTGGTTTTATTGGGTATGGCAATATCCATGCATTTGTGCATGTGTTCATAGTGCATTTTTGTTAGATTCAGCAGTCATGCAACTAGTCTCCATTTGGATGGCTTCCGTGAGATTAGCCACCTCTGTTTTTAGGAGGCCATAGTTAGGTTTAGAAAGGCTTTTCATGGTAGTTACCTGTGTAGGAGGGGTGGGGGGGGCTGTATATTTCTAAAGGTGATTAATTTGTGTTCAGCTATAACAAGGGAGGAGTTGACTGTTGCTGTACAGCAACAGTTACCCATGTTAGCAAGGACCAGGTTGATGTGATGGGCATGTGCGTCGGTACATGTGTAGCTTCCCCAGATAATGGTGGGGTAGTCAAAGTCAACCAGTATGAGAATGTTAGGTTGGACATTAATATTCTCCATGGTGTTAACGGATATGGACTGCAAGTCTTGGGACATATAGCAGGCTGCAACCTGAACCACTGTCTTACCCATTGTTAGCTACACCTGCAGGATCTGTAATGCATAATGTTGGTCTACCACTCTGGAGGTGTGTGCATCCTTAATGAATATGGAGATACCACATCCTTTGGAGTTTCAGTACAAGTTCTGCAAACAAAAGGTGTGGAATGAGTTATAGGCTGGTAGTGACAGGGTGCTTCCTGCTGCCAAAACCAGGTCTCTGTTACATCACAGATGTCATTGTTATCCATTTTAAGCAATACTTCCAGTGAGTGCATTTCCAAATTTAGACATGTAGTGTGCAGCAGCAAGACCCTCAGATTGCATGTGATTGTAGCTGTCATATATTTCTGTATATATATATATATATATATATATATATATATATATATATATATATATATATATATCATATATGTGTATATTTTGTATGTATAGCTCTACATATATTAAGTATCAATGTTTATATATATATATATATATATATATATATATATATATATTTATATCTGCATCTGCATACACATATACATTTATATCTATGTACAAAACTTGACTAATGTTAACAAACCTGTTCCCTACTATTGAATGACAGTGCTGAATGATATGTTTGAAAAAACATCCAGTTTACTTATGGCTTAGTGGTAAATTGCTGTGATTATGAAATGCCACTTCCTGCGTTCAAGCCTTATAAAGGCTGATTAGTTTGTTGCTGGGCAGAATAAGGGATACAGAGTGATTAAGGCAGTTGTAAGCAGGTTTACATGGTGGTAAGCAATGATAGCTTCCAGTTAACTTTGCCGACATACAGTTAGCCTGAAAAGTGCTTAATCTATGTAGGCATCGCTTAACACCACATAAACAGGCTTAGTCCCACTTACCCCCATGCTAATTTCTTTAAAAGAAAAGAAAAGGGGGGTGATAGGACAGTGGTGAAAAAGGGGGTAAGAAGAGGTAAAAACAATATGAAAGACAGCTAGGGATGTGCAGGATGGGTGTAGGGAAGGTCCATAGCTGTCCATTTCTTCTACAACAACAGCTGTGCATATATACTGAATATGGAGGTACATTTGGACACTCAAACCCCTGAGAGAGGGGTGAGGACAACAATAATATGTTGTGAAGCCAATTAGACCAGATTACATATGTCCAGTGGACACATTTGTGAAACGGACAGTTATGTATAGGGCAACATTTTTTGGGGAAAAATTGCTTTTTATTTTTTTTAAGGTGATAGTGGGATGTTGGGGAAGGACAGTAGGCATATTTGAGGAGGCAGGTTGGGTAGGAAGACAGACAAGACATTCATACAGGGGCGGTATATGACACATGTGGGGGGTAAACGCTTTGGAAGGGGATGGTTGTTTTTTAATTGGAAGCCCACGAGTCCCCTAATGGATACAGTGGGACTGAGGTCCCCACCCATCGGCAGTCACCACTGCACTTTCACGGCCCCGATGGTGGCTGTGCTGGGGGCTTAGCAGGAGGGGCAGGCTGACCCTCTAAATGTGCCATGTGGCCCTCAAGCTGGCATAGCAGATCTCCCAATTCTTTGCGGAGCTCACTACACACCAGGCCACGGACCTGGCTTCGGGTGACAGGATCCTGTCCATGCCTGCTACCAGGGGGAGGATGAGCCCCATCCACTGAGGTGGTTCCACCCAAAGGTGGTGTAGGACCAGCAAATGAGGAGTGCCAGGGGTGGTCCCAGATGTGCTGGGCCTGGTGCCATGGCCAGATGAGGTGGGAGAGGTGGATCCACTGGGATCAGCCTTCCCAGACATGCTGTGGTGTTGCAGTTATAGAACATATGTTGGTTAGTAATGGTAAACACATTCCAAGATTAGTTATAACAGCATGCATGAGTATTCCCATTAACCAAAAACAACAGATTTGGAACATTTGCATAGCAAACAGAATGCATGTATATATGGAACCACAGTGGGCATCACACCGGAATGCAGGTTACATTGATAGTAACAGGCCACCAATGATAGTATTTGAACAGGGAACATTAATTGGAATACATTTTAACATTTGTAGAACAATAGGACACATGTACCAACAGTAGGTTTGGTGGGAAACATACCCATTCATTTATGTGTTTAGATTATTGCTAAAGATAAGGTGGAGGAGACAGAGATGTCAATTAACAAATGTAGACATTTTTAATGATCATTGCTCTAATCATTACTCGACAGGTATTATTACAACAACCTATGGCCTTGGGTTGGGCAGTGACTTGTTTGTACACAGTGTATAATTACAGCCTTCTATTAGCTACTTTATACATTCTCTTACCTGGAAGACCTGTGGAGGTAATGTTTGTTAATACTACCTGACTGTTTCTACCCATATTCACATAGTCAGGGTTACATGCGTGTGTGTGTGTGTGTGTGTGTGTGTGTGTGTGTGTGTGTGTGTGTGTGTGTGTGTGTGTGTGTGTGTGTGTGTGTGTGTGTGTGTGTGTGTGTGTGTGTGTGTGTGAGTGTGTGTGTGCACTACTGACATACTCTGCCTTGATTTCTATCGATCACCCTGGTTGTTAGCAGCAGTGATCACTAGCTGTGACAACGTGACACTTTTGAACATTTCTTGGGGAGACCACTTGGTGTATGTACTTATCTTGCTGTCATTTGCAGCCTTGGGGTTGGACTGTGGATGTTGGTCACAGTATTACTACAGGCTTCTTATAGCTACTTTATATCTTCTCTTACCTGGAAGACCTGTGGACGGAATTTATGTTGACACTACCTGACTGTTTCAACACATATTCAGCTAGATTGTTATTCACATGTCTTGCGACACACCCTTCGGACCCTGCTGGCTTGGGCTTCCAAGTTTATAGCCCTCTCATCTTCAGCTGTACAGGAGATAAGAAAAACATTTATGCATACATATCCATCACATACACAGGCTGGACTTTGGAGAACACTTATTTTGACTAATACGTAAACATGGCTGGAGCATTCCCCACCCAGGCATCTTGGACCCACTGGTCTAAAAGGTCCATCTTCCTCCCCTTCAAGTCAGCAAAGTGGTACCGGACCTGCTCACCAGTTCGAGGGATGCCATTAGCAGTGGAGAGATCTCGGGCAAGATGGTCCTAGGCCTCCACTTTGTATTGGGAGCCCTGGTACTGGTCCTGCAGCAGTCACCCTTCATGGTCTTTAATGAGGAGTCTGACCATGATCCTGGACTCCTGAATACCCCAGTGCTGTGCCTGAAAGCACACACCTTCACCTACAACTGCCATAGTGCCTACAGTGGGGAGCTACAGCTGGTTATGAGCTGCATTCCCCCTGCAAGGTTTAAATAGGGCTAATTTCCCACCCTTTAACATGATTGGACAGTTTTGAAACTGCTGAGCTAAGCTAACCACCGGGCAAACCCGCTTAGTAAAGATAACCATTGCCTCATTCCCTCCAGTACAGCCCTTTGGAGTGTGTACCTTTAACTCCCAATGGGTGTGGCTTCAGCCTTTAAAAATGAAGTTATTACCTTAGAGTTCTAACAAACAGTCATTGACAGAGGCCATATAGCAATACAGTTGTGTTGGTCATGATGCATGCTTCAAGATAAAATATTCTGATACCTTGTATGTAGCATGGTTTTGGAATTATTAATGCAAATATGAACAGGCAATATTTTACGCCTAGAGGCGCAGTAGGCAATAACTGCAGAAACACCTGGAGATGTCACTTGGCTGTAATGAGTTAAAGGGGTAGATGCTAAGCCCTGCTTACCAGTGCACAAATTTGCTTAGCTATGCTAAATCTTGATTAAATTTTAAATTTCACTGACACCTCACATTTGGGGCTGTAACACTACACTGGTTAACATATACATAATAATATTCAGTACTTATTTATGAGAAGTACATTATAGCTGTGTTTCATATATGAAAATGTATGAATTGCTGTGGGGTTGGAAGTGTGACTGACTGCATGAGAGGCCAGCACTCTTACCACTACACTATTCCACCTTCACTGCTTATGCTGTGTATATTTCTATTTAACTTCTTTTGATGTTTCAACTCTGCTATGCATAGCTGTGTGATGGGCAAATCCACGCAGCTATGCTTAAACTTTATTGCAGACAGGAGAAAAAAAAATAAGGAATATGTTTTAAATATTGCTGTTAGAAACTTAGAACATTGATATAATGACAGCCTTTGCATTAGCATGCATTTTGCAAGGGATTTGCAGTGTGTCACACTGCCATTTTACCAGACTGCACTATTTTCTGGTGTATGGTGCACACATATATGGCAGAATATGGCAGAATGTGTACATTCTGCCACATATGTGTGTTTTTCTGAGGTAGACTGTCTATTATTTTCTCCACCGATACTAAAGTGTCCGTGGAGGCTTTCATTTATTTTACATTCTCAAGTGCAGGGGGCATGTGTATTGTGAGTGCACTGCTCTCGGACATGCCCCCTGTGCTCGTACACACAGACCGTGTCCGTTTAAGAGCAGAGCAGCGTGCCTTCATGAATATGCAAGGCGAGCTGCTGCTTTACATGGACATGGTCGGTTCCATACTAGAATAACTTATTCTTGCACAGAATCTTCGTGAATCCCGGGAATTATCAAACCATTTTATAGCTGATCCCATATTCATTGTAAATTTACTCCAAGGTAATTTTACTAGAAATTCTTTGTCCAAGATAGATAGGAATTTCACTGTCGAGGATCTATGTTTAATGTTTCCTTTATGTGGAATATTTCCACCCATAGAGCTACAACCCCATAATAAAGACCTTCTGCTAGTTTAATTATCTCAGGAATTCTCAAAGTTAAAGAAATAGCTGTATCATGTTTGCCAGGTTTTTCGGGCAGAACAAATATTCAAATGTTATTCCCTGTTTTCCCATGTTCAAAGTCCCCTATTTTATTAGCATTTTTCTTCAAAAGAAATTTACTTTAACTCTTGTCCAATTTAATTCTTCCCTCCATCTCATTCAATGTATTTTCAGTTTCTTATGTTTTTCTGATTCTCATATTCTACTTTTACTAAAAAGGTAGCATCCACCCTTACCAACATTTTGAACAAAACTGTTGAAGTACAGGACAGCTCCAAATCATATGTACCCTGTTTGTCTTATAAGAGTTAGATGAACATCTCCAGCACCTTGATTTCCTTGAAATCTTGAATCATAGTCAGACAGCAAAGATGATAATATATTTGGAGTCAAAAAAGCCTTTTATTCAAAAACTATTCATTTATGAGAATGGGTAATACTGCTTTGAAAGTTTTAGAAGTTTGATGCCGAAGCTGCTGGTAGTTCCCAGTTGCTATATGTCAAATAATCATGTCAGCATGTCTGAAGACCATTACAATTAAAATGCTCTCATAATGGCAGTAAATGAAGACAGTGAGAGCCTAGAAGGTTCAGAATGACTGAACAGGCTTGTGAACACTTGTTATTGTATGATTAGGGAGTCATCTCAAATGCTGCTGGACAAAAGGGAGGTAATCTGAACAATGTGAAAAAGTTATGGCTTTTTAACCTATAAACCCCAGCAATTTCTTGGAAAGGACTGAGTAATGTATCTGAATGAAACTGAAATACAAATTTTAAGTCCATGGAAAAAATTGTCAAACCTGTCTGAATTTTGGATGCAAAACAAAACAGAACAGCACCATTCCTACCACACCAGTAGAGTCTAAGATAGTAAAAACAGAGTGAATGGCTCTGTAAAGGTGTTAAGGTGTTGTGATGTTCCAATGGCTGGGGCCTTAGTATGCTATTCCATGGCTAAAGTCCATAAAAATATAAAATTAGAGTATGGTATGATTCCAGAGTGCTTTGAAAACTGAGACCAAATATGGGTGTGAACATCTAATGCCATTAAAGCCATCATGGGTAATGAATTGTCCATTCTGAAGAAGTCCCCTAATAGCCTAAGTGTAGTGGCTTGGTTCGTGCAATGCAAGTTGGAATGACAGATGCCACTGTCGCTATACAATGCATAGTGAGCTTTCACAGGGCCCCTAGGAAAGAGAGGGAACCACATGAGTTTTTGCATTGATGTGTCCCAGTTTTATAGAACCCTATAATGAATCCAAAATGGTAGTCCTTGAAGAATGCATAAAACTCTCAGATATAGTATTATCTTAATTAACACAAGTTTAATTTAGAATGTGACAGACTATGATTTCTACCAAGCTATATCCCCTTCAAATAATAATTGGATGGATTGTATATTCAATTAGGTGGTCTCTTTTGGGGATGAAGCTAGTAAAACAATTAGATATTTAAACTATGATGGATATGTGTAAAACCAAATAAGAAATATGCTGTTCATTTTATTTTCAAAGTGTTCCATCTTCAGAGTAAGGACCAGGATTATGATAAGATTGTCATTTTTTTCCTAAAGGCGAAATCTCCATGTCGGGTTTTACTAGAACGCATCTTCCCTATTGAACTAAGTTAAGCAGTACAGTAATTATGCAGTAGAATATGTTAAAATGTGTTACTTTCAACAAAACCCCATCACTTTCTGTCAGAAAATGTTGAATGGGCAACTTATTCAAACATTAAAATCCAATTTAAATTGCTCTATAAAAATGTTCTTTCAGTATTAGAGATTCAATAAAATACTTGGTGATATGGCTGAATCACAGTGGTCGTGCTTCCCCCAAATGTGGGGGTTTTGTAAAAGAAGTACGGTGGTACCTTTTTGCAAAACAGAACATAAAAAGGAGGCACCCTAAGATAAGTTGATTATGAAACTATAACTACTTGGAATTGTGTATTTTTTAATCAGTGAATTTAGGCAAAGATAAATGCATTTTTTTTAGATTTTTGCCCGATTATTTATTTTTTATTTTATGCATGGTTAGTTGCTTGGTCCTCTCCTTATCATGTATTTTTTTCCATTTATGATACTCTGATTTAAAATGAAAGTATATATGCTGTGTGTTTTATTTTGTTATTTTAAACAAACCCTGGTATTCATGAAGCGTGGAGCAGGAATGGCATTAGGCTTGCGCCGACATTGCGGCGTAGAGATGGCACAGTAGCGCCATATGCATATTAATGAAGGCGCACTGCCGCCACATCCACGTGCATAGGAAACATGCGCGAGTGCATGGGGCGTGTCCAAGTGCTGCACGGACGTGTAGACATGTTGGCTGTTTATGTGCAACCTAAAATGCTGAATAGTACAGCCTGCCTGTAATTTTAATCACACCTGTCAGTGTCCGTGGACACTGAAAGGTATGCAAAGCATGCAAAACAGTTTTGGAAACACAAAAATAAGAAGCAAACACAAATGCACGTAGCTGAATATTGAGTCCTCATCCCTCGAACAAATTACATTTAAAACCCCGTGCCCATATTCCATTGTAGTGTCGATAGTTATACCAAGTGGAAGTGAAATGCATTGTGTTAGCACACTGCCAATAGCTAAGTCTAGCCCAGTGGTCAGGGTTACCACCTGTCCCACATTGTGAGGGACAGTCCCCCTCTGGACAGTTGTGTCCATACCAAAACCATTATAAATGTAAAATATCCTGCATATATATATATATATATATATATATATATATATATATATATATATATATATATATATATATCAATTACGGGTACCATATGTTGAGACCAGGCATATGTTAGTGGGAGGTCCAATAAACAAATGTCTACCTCCCAAAATCCCCCCAGCTAGGCCGGTGAGACATACAGACACAAAATAAAGATAAATACACCGCAGCTATCCAGATCACCAGCAGGAAACTATCAGTGGGAGAGATCTGCAAGGTCTACACTTTAAACATGGATCACG
Source organism: Protopterus annectens (assembly GCF_019279795.1). Lineage (NCBI taxonomy): Eukaryota > Metazoa > Chordata > Ceratodontiformes > Protopteridae > Protopterus > Protopterus annectens. The sequence goes on from NC_056735.1 coordinate 1,539,016,964, forward strand.
GGGTCCCTTGTGGGACACCAAAAATTCACCTTGTAGGCAAACCTGTGATGATTGACGCGACCAGGATGTAGCTGTACATGGAACAGTTGGTTGTGCAAGTCTGATAACACATGGGTTGACAAAACATACGACATGTGTCCCGACATGCGGAGAGTGGGCAGTGTGTAGGGGTGTGTTCATACCCTAGCTGCGCTCACAATAAGGATGAGTGCTGTAGAGGGGAGTCAGGTAGGGGAATCATGGGTATGCAATCATGGGCCTAAGTGTGCAGGTGTTGGTTGGTGGAGACGTATTAGGCCCGCCCCGTGGAAGTAATTAATATTCCTATGTGGGTATAGCAGACACCCATACCTCCCAAACCTTAAGAGCACATCTACTGGATAGTCCGTAAACCACTGGGGGAACACATAGGGACTATATCAGTGAACTGTACCCGATTATCATGGACGTCCGTGATGATGAATCAGAATCTAACACAGTCCCAACTAAACCCTTCTAAAACTAGTGATATTAGGTGGACAGGTGGCGTAATACACGTAATGAATAATGACAACATGTATGAGTCATAAACAGCATGTACCTTGACAAATGTGTATGAATACATATGCTCTGGGACTGTCAATGTGTCAGGTTAATAGTACCAATCATCTAACTGTGTCCCTGACGGTGTTATGCAGTGTCCCTGATTCAGTGTTCATTCTCCCCCATTCATATCTGAGGTCTGCTAGTGACTTGAAAGTGCATATTCCGCCAACTACCTTAGGTAGATGATAGCATAATAGGATGGGGTTACCTCCTGTTCACCTTTGCAAGGGACACTCCCCTTTGGGCAGTTGTATCCTGCAAAATAAATGTTATTACAGCACATGGCCTGTGATTTAGGGCAAAGAATCCATATATTGTATGTCGTGGCTGCATAAAACGATTATGTTGTATCTGAAACACCTAGATGTTATAGGAAACAGTATTAGCAACTATAATTCTACAAGAATAACCATTTATTTTGGCAAAATGGTGAAGTAGTCTATTTTCTACTGGCTGTGGGTATGTGTTGTCCTGCCAAATCTGACATGTCTACATATAGGTGCTATAGGGCTGCCACCTTTCAAATTGGCCAAAGTGGGTCCTGCTCCGTAGAAATGTCAGACGTACCAGGTCAGAACATACCTACAGCCGTGCATAGTACAGAACTATACATATTTGCACAAATAAAAGCTTAGTCTAGTAGCAGTCCAGTGCTTATGCTACTTCACATAACATATAGAAGTGTCATATATACAACAACTGTTACATGTAACTATTACAGAAATGTAGAATATAATATTGTCTTGTAACCAGGACATTTGCTATGTCTTGATTATTTTCGCATGACACATCTGCCTAAGGAGGGACTGTCCCACACAAAGTGGGACAGGTGTTAATCCTAAAGTCCCACCTCGGCCAGTTTAAAAGGTGGCAAACCTACAATAGGTATGCGGTAGCATGACCCGGCAGATGGATGTGGGTCCCAAAACACATTTACGTGTCTGCATTGCTGAGTATCAGTTTCCATGTATCAGCCAGATGGGAGCAGATTGTATGAGGAACACACATACAATATGATTAACTCACTGGACAGGCCGCCGATTCCGTACAGTCGAACGCCATGCCGTCGTCTAATGGTCAGCCATACCCGATACTATAGCCATGTAGTCTGATGTAATAGGCATCACAAGGGATCGTGCCCACCCAGCGTGAGTGACACATGCAAGCACCAATGGTGCATGTGCAAGTGAGGGAACGAGCGGGTGTAAGCGCGTTTGTCTACCAGTATGGGAGTATTGCACTGGTAAAGAAATGTGGAGGCTAACCAAGTGTAAGAAGCTGTAATCAGAGGTCAGCAGTGCTTAACACCATGCAAACCCACTTGCAACCGCTCCCAACTGCTTCAATGTGCCTTACTCTCTCCATATCCAATGGGTTTGTTCTGCCTGCAAACAAATAACTGTCCTTTGCAAGTGTTGGTAGCAACACCCTGCACACACAGCTAATGTGAATTACCAATACACCATGGCAAATATACAGACAATAGACAGTACCACACACATACCATACAGCACAGTCATCCAACAGTATAGCAATGTACCGGCAGATATGTCCGGACCACTGGTGTTTGCAGACCTGGCCTTCTTGTGTTTATGTCTGTGAGCATGCCCAGTATGACCATTCCGTATGTTGCCGTCATACCTTCATGTGTTTGGGCATGCCCAGTATGGTCAACTGTATCACATGTGTTACTTTTTCAGGTAGTCTGTACTGTGGTGCCGACCTCTGCATTGTACACTGACAGGTGACATGCTGTGTCTGCAGGGTATCCATCAGTTATCTGGCATTGACTGTTGTTACATTTCTGCACAGCGTGGGGGGACATCCGATTGTATCCACATTCCTACACAGCAGCAGGGGGGTGCACCTGAATGTTGCTATATGTGTATGTTAGAAGGGGGGCACACCTGACACTTGTACACTTTTGCTACTACTATACAGGTATGTCAGATACTCCATTTCAGTGTGTAGACCTACCTATTGTGCTGGCTAGAGGCATACCAGTGTACTCCAGATCTTAGCTTTAATTACCAACATATTAGTTTCAGACATCCTTGCCTTCACAACCTACATCCAACTGCCTGGCCTGCTGTAGTCTGTCTGTGTGGGTCTGTGGGGGTTGGTCATCCATAGGGCATATTCAGAGGCCGTAGTACAGCATTTGTCTGTGTTGGTCTACACCTGTCCAGCTGGTTGAGACTTGTGTGGGCTGTATGGACACACATGATGCTCAACCCATTACCCGCAGTGGGTTATGACACCCTGTGTACTACTGGCTACTATGGTGACCCCTGTATGTGCTACAGATGTAATGGAGCCACTATTGATGTCTACTGTCTGCTGCCTTAACATTCGGCCACCAAATTCCCTTGCATGCTCACATCCATACCATAGCTACAGGTACCAGCACATTCTAATACAACTGCCAATTGGTAGGTTGATTGACTTACCTTGAGGGTGTGCCAGACCTGAGCATGGTGCTCGAGGGATGCCTATGTCGGATGCACATAGTGCACTTCCTATACATGGCTGAGCACAGGTAGTGTCAAGTTTGGCATCCCTTTTACTGCCTGTGTGAGTCAGAGAGGGTGACATTCCCTGGGTCTCTACTGTGTCAGTGCATATTTTATGCATTGCCTCTTTGCCAAGGCCAGGTCATACTGGGCACTCCTCCTTCCGCCTACTAGGTCCGGCTCAGGTTGTTCCTCCTCTGAGTCACTCTGTGCCTGTACAGGCCTTGGCATTGGTGGGGGGCTGTGTGGCCCTGCCCCATGCTGTTCCTGCTGCAGCTGTTGCCGCAGGATCATATTGTGTAGCATAGCACACACCATAGCAATTTAGATGCATGTAGCTGGTGAATAATGCAAGGCTCCACCGGATGTGTCCAGACACTGGAACCGTGAGCTGAGCATCCCAAACACATGCTCTATTATATATCTGGTCTGTGCGTGTGCCTCATTATGGCATCATTGTTCAGGTGTGTGTGCATTTCTGATGGGTGTCATCAGCCACGGCTCCAGTGGGTACCCAACATCCCCCACTAGGTGACTGTAGGGGATGTCCATATTGGCAAAGCTGTGGTACAGCTATGTCAGATGCCATATATCAGAATCGTCATAGCTTCCAGGGCAGCCAGCACACATATTCAGTATAATGCCCTGGGCATCACATACAACCTGGCAGTTGATGGAGGGGATGCCCCTGCGGTTAATGTAGGCCCTACTCTGCTCACCGGTTGGTGCTTAGATGCGTATGTGCATGCAGGCTATAGCACCCACTACCGCAGGGTAGTGTGCCATTTGGTGGAAGAGACGGATATTGCTGGTCAACACCTCACGTGTGTTGAGGAAATGTATGTGCTCACTGGCATGTGGTGACATGGCATCCAGGAACTGGTGGAATACCCTGGATGCAGATGCCTGTGAGATCCTCATGATATCCCCAATTGTGCTTTGGGAGGTACCTGTGGCTAGTATACCTAGGCCTACACATACTTTGGTATCCACTGGGATGGGTTCCCCTTGGCCTGTTCGATGTGTCAGGTGTGACCGGCACAGCTCAACAATCTGCTGTAGGAGGTCTCTGTCCACCCCATAGTGCTCCACTATCTCCAGCTCGTGTAGCCCTTGGTAGGTAACCCTGGGTCTGTACAGTCTTCTCTGTCTCCTCACTGATGGTTGTTGCAGCATTCACATCCTCACCAGTCTCAGCCTCCTGCACATGTTGGTCTATGTTGCTTGCTGCAGCCATTCTCATTTCATAGGATTGTTTGTTAAAATTTCCCTGCATGTATACACTGGTGGTGTAGAGTGTGGAAAAATCCAAGGGGATGGTGATTGCTCACTTTATCGTAGTGTTCTGGGCCAGGGCTGGTCTGCTGGGCCTGTAATCTGCTGATTCTGACAAACATCACCTGTTTGCCCAGCTTGCTCACCTTGACTACTCTCCTACTGCTGTTGTCCCTCCCAATTATACTAGGCAGGTATAGACACACTCCTAGTTTAGGCATGCTAAGCTAGGAGCATTCCCGAGGCACAGGGCTCCAATCTACGTACAGTATGTCTGACACCCCCCCATGCTTTCACCTATATTCGAGTCCTGCACCCAGCTATCTATACACATACACTCTTGTGACCTGCATCACACCCTGGGGATAAACGAGATTCACTATTTTCTGCCTCGTTTGCATAGTATTGTCTTCAAATGCATAGTTACCTGACCCATACTGTGCCTCCCCAAAAATAACCACTGCTTACTGTCATGCAGACCCGCACACAACTGGTTAAAAGAGCCTTACTACCACCGTATTTAATGTCCCTTGTTCTTCCCAGCAACAAAACAACCGGCCTCTGCATGGCTCAAAACCGGGGCCCTGCACATCACAGATGATGTGCTTTACCACTAAGCCATGGTAGATATACATACATCTGTGGTTATCACGTACAGATCATCCAGCACAGGCATTCAACAGTATAGGACATGTATTCCATCATGTAGATTTATGTGTGCTAATGTCCACACACACACACACATACATATATATATATATATATATATATATATATATATATATATTTATATATATATATATATATATATATCTATATATATATATATATATATATATATATATATATATGTATATACATATACACACACATAGGTAGATATAGAATATATATCTCAACAGCGGACCACGTGACACCAAAGCATTAGACAAGAATGAAAAGGAAACCACATGCGCCTCCTGCACTATGTACTGGTGTTAATAACAAGGCAAGTATGTTTCTGTGCATCACACGGGTTCAGACTGTATTACGTGTAAGATTAGGGCTGCTGACATTACTCACCAGATCTATTGCCGAATGTATGTGTATGTCTTGCCCGACCCAGTCTCTTGGCCGATTGTGACATTTATGGCCACTATATAGGAAAACAACAACACAGGCTCCTCAACACATCCAGTAGCTAGTCACTCACAGACACCAACACATAGGATATGACTGCCAAACACACACACCTGTTATACCTTGGCATAGAACACCTACCCTTCTATTCTATCACACTACAGCATTACACAGTTACAAAACGTGCTACCGAGATTACTGAGGCATATCCCTCCCAAAGGTGTACTTCTAGGTGGGTGACATCATCAGCAATGGCAAAGTCAGCGATAGGGATTGTATGGACTGTGATTAGTCTAAAAGCATTATTCTATTCCCAGGCAGATGGTGACACACACACACACACACACACAGTTGGCATAGATGGGATGAGAACACAGACATAACTACCTTATCACACTACAGCATTACACAGTTACAGAATATGCTACCGAGATTACTGGGACACAACACTCAAGAGGTGTATTTGTAGATGGGTGACATCATCGGCCTTGCTAACAGTGGGTATAAGAAATGTATGGAGTTTGAGCAGTATAAAGATATTACCCAGTCCTCAGGTAAACGGAGAGACACACACACACACGCAGTGTGGTACTAGAACACCAACCTAATTATTTCATTACACTACAGCATTATGCAGTTACAGAATGAGCTATCAAGATTACTGGGCCACAGCACTTACAGAGGTGTATTTGTAGATGCTTGACATAATCGGCCTTGCTAACAATGGGTATAACAAATGTATGGAGTGTGAGCAGTATAAAGGTATAACTCAGTCCTCAGGCAAACGGGGAGAGACACACACACACGGCAAGTGTGGGAGTAGAACACCAACCTAACTACTTTATTATACTACAGCATTACGCAGTTACAGAACGTGCTACCGAGATTACTGGGACACAGCCCTCCCAGATGTGCATTTGTAGATAGGTGACATCGTCAGCCTTGCTAACAGTGGGTATACGAAATGTATGTAGTGCGGCCTGTCTAAAAGCAATTTAGAGTCCACCGGCAAATGGGGACAGACATATATACACACACACACACCAGTGTCAGGTATGGAACACCTGCCTATTTACAGATTACTATTAAAATACTACGTATATAATAATTGCGCCACACAGACTACACATGTCAAGGCTGTCATTATGACCATCTGGGAATGTGGACATCAATAGGGATGCTGGCAGTTAAGATGTACATACCTGTGAACCTATGTGTTTAAAGTATGAATCCATCCTGACCTAGAGTATGCCCATCTGTGGAATGGACGACTACTACCACTATACAGGGTTACAATGGCCATGCCCATACACAGAGGCACATAATCAACACAAGGTGTCATTGGGCATGCTCACACACTTAGTAGCACAGGGCTGTCTGGAATGCACTGTGTCCATCTACACAAGGCTATACTGGGCATGCTCATACACTTAGTAGCACAGGGGGCATGCTCACACACTTAGTAGCACAGGGCTGGTTGGAATGCACTACTATGTGTCCATCTACACAAGGATATACTGGGCATGCTCATACTCCTAGTAGCACAGGCCTGACTGGGATGCACTCTAATGCTAAACATGGAGGGCCACAGTGGCCATGCTATGACAGGTAGACGTAAATACACATTGTAATGGGTTCTGGTGTTGGTAGTTGTCATTGTTAGCAGGAATGCTGCTCTACATATATTTGACACCAGTCTTTAACAAATCAGCTGTCATTCTGGGATGACATGGCTGACAGTAGGCAGGCCTTTGTCACATATCACATGCATCCATGATACAAGGGAGTGTGGATATTACCCAAGTCGCATCCGCCCACACAGTGCCATTCCAAGGCAAATGTCCTAAACACAGGTTAACTCCCATACACCTACAGGACAACTGCATTGTTTTCTTATGCTAACCAGTGTTAGATGTGCAGTGTCCATATTCACAGCTGGCCACTGTAGATCCAACAAAGGGGAGTACTGACATCTGTGCAATGAGGAACACCTGGCTGATATCTCCTAGTGCAAAATAGCACTACCACCATATACCTCAGAGCCTAGCACTACCACCATATACCTCAGAACCAGACATGTGGGCCATAACTCAGGTACAGACCGCTATGAAGTGCAGGGCACAGTGTCACATTCTGCATTCTAGGATGTAAACTGCAGACACCACCATGCCCTCGGACCACCACCACACAACCATACATGTTGTATGACAGATGAGTACGCCACCATGTGACCCTTGACCTGTGTACTGTACTAAGCTCTACATCAACTGTAGACAGTACACATGTACTGACACAGTTGCATCATGTGTTATGCAATGCAATGATACCACTATCTGTGACCAGGTCAGCTGTACACATACCAAGGGCCCTCAGTACTGTCCACCATAAGCAGATGTCTGTTGCTGTACACCAGTACACACCCTCATGTATGGATATGACATACATGTACCTGCCCTGGGTATGTACATGCCACACACACAACATACCTGGAAATAGCATAGCTGTTGTAGTCCTTTGTGCAAACAGGTGGCTACAGCCATTACACACATGCACATGGAATGTAGGTCCATGGCTGCTGAATGCTAACAGTACATAAGGTGTTATATCAACGTTGATAGAGGTAACATCCCCTCTATACTGGTCACCCATCATATCATACAACAGTCCATGTGTCATGTATGTTATTACAGATATCCGCCAACTGCAATGCCTACAAACATGACCAAATGTCAGGATTGTAGGACTTACACACCTGTACACGTAGTGTTGTGCGTTCAGATAACATGTGTGTGCAGTTGCTGATATATGCAGGTGGTGTGTATCCTAGTACATCATGCAGCTGCATATGGTGATATGCTGAATGCACAGATATGGACAGATGTATTGAAATAACTAAGTGGCGGGGCATCTTTGCAGATGGATGTTTGCTGTGGACAGCTCACAGTTGTGTCACAAGCTGTCCTACAATACCCTGTGTAACCGGTAAGCAATGGTTTCATTAATTGAAGAACATAACACACAACTTTGACAGTGGTCAGGGTGATAGCGAAGGTAAATCACTTAACACCTGTTAATAGATATGATGTCCCTAGTGCATATATCTGCTCTGTTGTCACAGGAAGTGTCAGTACAGTTTGTAACACGTGCAATACAGCTGTACGTCTGACATACATAACATGAGATAGGCAGGTCTGAGATTCACAGTACTGGCATGTGTGGTTTCGTGTGTGTCCATATTTGTCACGCATTGTGGGGAATACATCTGAATTGTTACTCACTCTCCTGTACAATAGTGTACACATCTGTACAGACTGCATTGTATAAAGCAGGACATAGGCAGGGGCGTGTATCTCACATATGTGAAGTATCTGTATGTGCATGACATAGGTGTATTAATTACTGAATGCCACAGTGTGTGTATGTAGGGCTGACTGGTCCCTAGGGTGAGGATGTATGTTACCATACTGAACTGATAGGACCCCTACCACCATCCAGGTGACGCATTTAACTATCCATGTTGATGTCCCAGATTTTAGGCCATACTGACTACCTGTACATGCGTATTCTCTGTGGCACATCATGTAGGTGCACAGTACTGTGTGTGTGTGGATGTTATGCATGTGTGTGTTGCGGTGCCCTACATATGTGTCCAATGTGTGCATGTATGTCTGCACACAGTTCTCCCATGTGTCTGGCCTACACAGGGGTATTATTGACAGCTGCAGACTGTACAGGCGAGGTATTAAAGTTCACAGTGTCTGGCCATGGACATGTAACCTGTGCCTGCCAGGGGTTGCACGGGCACTACTGGACAGAGGTGCAGATTGGGTACTGTCTGATGTCGCTAGACCACTGGAACCATGTCCCTGTTGGGACTGTCCCGGGCCACGTGCATGTGGTGTGGACAGCATATCACCAGATACACTGCTGCTGCTACTGCCACTGTGGGAGTGGGCATGTGAGGTAGCTCGTACACGTAGACCTGACACAGGTGATGTAGCAGGCCTACATCCACATGCCCGACGCCTCACTCTTACCAGATGTTCCAACACAGACAGCTCATGCTCGCGGATTGTCATGCCACGGTCAAGGACTCCAACCATGTCACCCAACCATCTACCTAAAGCATTAGCAATCTGGATTCCAAGATGGTCGCCGGCTAGACTGCTCTCTATTCACTGTGCTCCTCACTGATATGTAATTACCACCTATTTTTATCAACTTTTGAGTGAAATTTCTCCACAGTTTTTTTTACAGAAAGTTTTTTTGATTATATTTCTTCACTTTGGGATTACTCATCTTTCGTAAAAGGTGAATTTTTGGATTATTTTACCTCAGAATAATCTTTGGCTTCAACAGTCTTTGGGCACGTGCACTCTACAAGCTACTCTCTGTGTCAGTTTTCCTGCTTTCACACCTCCAGTCTGGGTATGGCTGGCAACTCAGACTCCATGGATAGACAGACAACCAAGGCCAAATTCTCTTCTATGCTTTCTCCAGAGAAGGACACTGGCTCCAAGAGACTTAGAACCACTAAATCATCTACTGAAACCATAAAAGTAAGTGCTAAAGATAAAAGTGACTCTAACTTTCATTTAGAAGACTTAAAAAATGGCATTACAACCCATTCAGAGTGCTATACAGAATTTTTCTGATCAATTCACTGATTTTGGTAAAACTTTAAAACAGATTAATGAAAGAATGGATATACTTGAGAATAAGTATTTAGCTATAGAAATAAGAGCAGAGTCTATTGAAAGTGACTTAAAATTTAAAGATACTTTAATTGCTGACATACAAGCCAAACTTCTGGATTTAAAGGCAAGGAGTCACAGAAATAACATAATAATCAGAGGATTGCCGGAATCTTATGAAAATCAAAATCTTGTTTCTGTGACTAAACAAATATTTGAGACATTACTTAATTGTGAAACAAATACAAAAACTTCAACTGTAGAAAGAGCGCACAGAGCCCTGCGTGTCAGACAAGATTCTACTTCATCTCGGATTATATATAAAAGATTACTGGACTTTCAAGACACCCAGCGTATTTTAGAAGCAGCCAAAAGAAAAAAACATCTCATCTGGAATAAACATAAATTGACTTTTTCACAGGATTTACCAGCACTAATAAAATTAAACAGACAAAAACTATCTCCATTCTGTGCAGACCTGATTAAGAGGGGAATAAGATTTAGGATGCGTTATCCTAATACTCTTTCTTTCAACTATAATGACAAGAGCTATGTGTTTACAGACCCGAAAGAAGCAAAAGACATTTTTTTAAAAATATTCAAGACCCTTCCTGCTAATGACACACAAGAATAAAACTCTTAACTTATGTAAGTACATTTGATGTTTTAAGTTAGTGAGCTATCTTTTAATAATATGATTTCTTGAATATTATTGAATATCTGTCATAGTTATATCATGGAAAGAAAAACATAGATTTTTGAGTGTGAAACAGATGTTTTAATGATTCCTGGAGTTATCGCAAACTTAAATATTAATTTCCCAGTACATCACGCCTTTACAATGTACCAGTATCAACATGGCATAGTTTATTTGAAAAAATACTGTTTTTATCCATCTAAGAATACATCATCAGAATGGAGGGAATAACATCTGGTCTCTCATGCTGCATAGCGTCACCAATCTTAACTGAATGCCTTGGATTTATCTTCAGAATCATTCACGAGCCTTTTCCCTTGACTTTTTCTTTCACATTGTCATAGCAGTGATAATGAATTGCAGTTCTGTCTATTCTGCTAGAATTACATTGCTCGTGCTGCATACCTTATGTCTGTTGTCAGGTTTTCAAAGAGAAAATTATAAGGGTTGTAATCCGTTGCCCTTGGATGTCTGCTTGCCCAGAAGAAGATTTCCAGTCTGCCTGAAGTTGCGCATCCGAAAAGCTGCTGATTTCTATCTTCGGAGACTGTATTTTGACTCTAGCAGCACTGTTTTTTTTCATAAGTAAGTCATTTTCTCTCTTGCAGGTTGGGACAGTGTGCTTTGAGAGTTACGGGAAGCCTCTTTCTCATTCTATTCTGGCAATATGTACGTGCGGAGGAGTTTATGCCTATATAACTGACTTTTAAATTAAATATATTGTTGAATACAATTTTAATGCTTGTTTTAAGATATGACTCTTTCATGTAGTTGGCGCAAAATAATTCTAGTATTTAGGAGATGGTTTATTTAAAATGTTTAATAGTTACTAAATGCTGATAATTTCAAATGACATTTACAAGATGAAATACATTGCTAATATGCTGTCGTAGGTGTATTGGATTAACTGTGAAAAATATGTAACCTTTTGCCTATATAGTTTAAGGTATATAATTTATGTTATAAATATATTCACCTGCATATTTTTGATGACTATATGGAATGTGCTTGGGTGTAGTACCATACTTAAAAGTTATGTGAAGCCCTTGGTAATCATTATAGTTTACATTAATGCATCTTCTCATATTATATATACACTCATGATAGGTATTAAAACATCAGCCTACATATCTTATCTATGTTTTGTTAAATAATATCTGACACAGGTGTTTTCAAATATATTGATTGACCTTTTACTAGACTTGTTGAGGTTCTAATTACCAATTAGACTCTAATATACTCGAGTCATACAAATTGATATTGAAACTAGTAAAGATGATTAATCAGGAATATAATGTTTATAGGAATTGATATTACAAAAGTAATATAGTATATCTTTAACTGTGAAGATTTTAAATTCTTAATAACTTTAATCCTTTTTGGTTGGAGACATATTTGTATTTTACTATACTTACACATGATTTAACATGTATAAATTTAGTATTGTTGCATTAAGTTGCTACAGTTCTAACATTTCATTTCATATATTTACACTGTAGTGCAAGATCAATTACATATTTACTTTGGACATAATTATATTTCACTTTACAGGTGTTTTGTGAGTACATTTTTGAATAGGGAATTTATATGTCGGACATCTTGTGTTTGGACAGTTGTGTAAATATGTTTAGTTTTGTTAATATTGTTATAGTCCTTTTCAGGACTTTACTTAAATTTTCTTCACTTATGTATGTGATTTTGGTAACCAAGTTTTTACATTATACGTATAATTTTTTTCATCTTCCCTGGGTAGATAAGTTATGGTGGGCAGGCACTGGGGTAGGGAAGAGGGATATTTATGTGATTAGTGTTAAATCTACATTGAAATATTCATCTATAGATACTATCTGTTATGTTGAGACTAATTTTGGTTTAATTTCCTTATTTATTCTTTATTTACACACAATTTATATTTCAACATCTTTTTTAACAGACTTTTAATAAATACATGACTAATTTACTAATAATTGATTCCTGGAACGTAAGGGGGATCCAAAATAAAGACAAGAAATCCTTAATATATCATTTAATGTATAAATCACAAGCCAATATATGTTTTTTGCAAGAAACACACATTCCTAGGGATGATTGGGACAAAGTAAGAAATAAAAAATGGATTAAAAAAATTATAGCTTCAGGGGACACTTCTAACTCTAGGGGGGTGGCTATTATAATCAAACAAAAATTTCAAGGATCTATTATTGAAGAAAAATATGATAATGAAGGTAGATGGTGCTACTTTACTTCTTCCATACACAATTTGGATAAACCTTTGCTGGTACTAAATCTTTATGGCCCTTGTAGTAATCAACATATTTTTATTTTTCAGATATATAATATCCTTTCTTCCTACAAAGATCACTTTGTTATTTTAGGAGGGGATTGGAATGCTGTAATTAACCCAGTTATAGATCGTACAAGTTGTTCATCTTTTCATAATCAACAAGCATCCTTAGCTTTGGAAGACTTAATATTAGAACATAATCTTATAGACCCTTTACAATTCACTAAATACTCAAATAAAAATGATATTTATACCTATTATTCTAAATGCTATCATTCATGGTCCAGGTTAGATTTTTTTCTTATTTCAAATTCTCTTTCACAGTCGTTAATGGATCTCACTACTGAACCTAGATTTCTCTCTGATCACTCTAGAATCTTAATAAAATTAAATCTAAATCTTAACCCTAGTCATAAATTTAATAGGAATACCTGGACATTAAATAATAACTTGCTCTCTAATGAAGACGTTAGTAAATTGTGTATAGATATAATTCAGGAAATGGAAAATGATTTGGATTCAACAGATATTCCTTATGATAAACAATGGGTGGCATGTAAAGCCAGGTTAAGGGGTATGTTTATTGGTAAAGCTGCATATCTTAAAAAGAAATGTAATAGTAAAGAAAGATCTTTAAAACTGAAAATTCACTCTCTTGAAAATCATTATAGATTAAATCTGGACCCCTCATATGAAAAGCAGATTATAGACTTTCAAAAGGAACTTATTTTATTACATCAAAACAACCTTTCAATACTGGAGCAAAGATTATTAACTACTTACTCAGAATGAGCTCAAATTCCTTCCAAAACCTTGGCAATAATAATTAAGAAAAATTTTGATAGATCTAAAATTTCGCCTATACAATATAAAAAACAAATATATAACACAGACAAGGAAGTTTTGCATCTCTTCTCATCACTTTATACAGAGTTATATTCCAAATCTTCTAATTCTATAGATAATAGTTATATAAATAGTTTTTTAAGTTCCATAAGATTTCCTATTTTAAATGAAAAACAGCAAAATAGTCTTTCATCTCCTCTTACTCTTTTATAAATTACGGAATCAATTGATAGGCTGAAAATTGGCAAATCCCCAGGCCCTGATGGATTTACACCTAACTTTTTTAAATCATTTAAAACAGTAATTGCTCCCTTCTTAAAGTGTATAACTATATAAAAATAAATGACATATCTGATCTCCACTGGAATACTTCAAAAACCATACTAATTCTGAAAAATAATAAAGATAAAACTGATCCCCGCAATTATAGACCGATTTCATTAATCAATGTAGATATCAAGATTCTGTCTTCTATTCTTGCTAATAGATTGAAAAATGTCTTATCAGCAATAATTTCGCCAGATCAGACAGGTTTTATGTCCCATAGAAATGTTTGGGACAACACCTTGACTTTGGAATCCATTATACATCTTACAAAACATGATAATAACCCATTATATGCATTGATCCTGGATGCTTCAAATGCATTCGATAGAGTGTGTTGGAATTTTTTCTTTCAGACTATGTCCTGTTTTAATTTCCCCTCTACATTTATAAATTTCATCAAAACTCTATACAAAGAATCCTTTACTAGATTATATATTAACGGAATCACTTCAATTCCTATAAAGATGACTAATGGTATGAGACAGGGTTGTCCTTTATCTCCCTTTCTTTTTAACCTGTATTTGGAACCTTTACTTTTGTACATATCACAAAATACATTTCACAGGATTCCTAGGATTCACAACAATAATTTATTTTTCTCCGCTTTCGCGGACGACTTAGTCATATTCTTTCAAACTCCTATCTCAGACCTTAAAAAATAATGAATTCTATTGAGAAATTTTCACTTGCGTCAGACTATCACATTAACTCTCAAAAGACTCATATTTTCCCTTTGAATCATTTGGCTCATAAACCTTACTTATTCCCTGTTTCTCATTTTCATATTACTTACGGGGTTAAATATCTGGGTATTCATATGGAACATAATAGTTTATCCTCATTTCAAAATAACTTATATAAAGTATGGTCAACAATAATGCTAGACATGTGTAGATGGGAACTTCTGAATTTATCACTTCTATCAAAAGCTGCTATAATAAAAATGAATATCCTTCCTAAATTTCTTTACCAATTTAGTTCTTCAGATCAAATAATTCCGAAATCTTTTTTTGACAAAGTTAATAAAGAATTAACTAATTTTTTGTGGTTTCCCAAGGCAGTTAGGATTTCTTATTCTAAATTATCAACTTCTAAAGATAAGGGGGGTTTAGGTTTGCCAAATTTTTATCTTTATTATTTAATTGTCCTGGCAAATAAACTTTTATCCATTTCTAGAATGAATAATATTCACAAAAACAATACATCCAATTGGGTTAAGATTTGGCATCAATATATCATATCCAAAAACATAAACCCTGATGCCATTCCATTCATATCTACTGATAGCATGAGCACTCTCAAAATCTCATTTTTCTTAAAACATAAGATCAAAGCATTTCAGGAATTATTAAGACTTATCAAAATGGATAATATTTCACATATACTTCAACCAATCCACCTGAACCCAAATATTAAATTGAATAATACATCATTTAACCTTAAAAATTATCCCCTGATAAAAAATATTAAGATTTGGACATTTCTGAAATATAAAGACCTATCCTTGGCTGATTTACGGAAGTTGCTGAAGGTCAACTGTATATATACCACAATACTATGTCAAATAAGGGATGTGGTTATAAATTATTGTGATCTTACTAAGCCAAGAGAACAGGATCTTAATAATTTAGAAACGATAATTAAAACATTATCACTACCTGAAAAAATGTTGTCAAAATCTTATAACTTATTAACTAAATTAATACAAGATTCGTCATGTATTTTTTTGAATTTTTGGGTTAATCACAATCCTCAATTAACAGATAACCAAAAACCTTTGGCCATTAGAAATACCCTGGATTACTCCCCTTTCAAGAAATTGGTTTATACCCAACTGATGATTGATAATAATGCTTACTATACTCCTTCCAAACTTAACAAGTTTGATGTGAACAAATTTCCATCATGTCCTTGTTGCTCCTTTCCCAAAGCTGATCTTTTACATATTTTTTGGTATTGTCACTTTTCACATAAACTTTGGACTTCCTTGAAAGTAAGGTTACAGAAAATGGGGTATCATAAATCCACTTTATCATGGGAAATTGCAATCTTACATATACCTATAATTCATCTCTCTAAATTGGATACACATGTGCTCGTATTCATTTGTTCACTCATTAAACTGTACATTACCAAAAATTGGCTTGACCACACTAAGTTAAATTGGAATGCCTTTAGAACAATGGCATACTTGTATATTTCTGCACATAAAACTATGTGGAAAAGTCCTAAGAAAAGGGTTTTAAATAATAAAGTTTTAGAGAAGGTCCTCTTCATTATTAATAATGACTAATAGTTATCAAACTTATTGTCACAATATAATATCAGGATTTATTTACTTTTATACTTCACTTTCTCATATTGACTATAGTCTCATTTCATCCTTTTTTTTTTTTTTTTTTCTTGATTATCAATTGTATATATTGTATATATTGTTATATGTTGTTATGTTCTCACCTTCATGAGTTGTTATACATTATTACAAGGTGTATTAATTTAATCAACTACTATATGATGATATTCATAATGTTTTGTTGTTTTGTTTGTTATGTCATACTTTACAAATCAATAAAAAGATTTTTGAGAAAAAAAAGCGTTAGCAATCTGCTGTTGAGCATTTACCATTGCCTGGATGCTGCTGTTTAAAGAATGGACAGCAGCCCTCTGTAGCCTCTGATCTTCTCTGTTTCGCCATTCAGCACATGCCTGTGCCTCCATTACAACCTGAAACATGTGTCTGGTGACACCAGCTGCTGTGCTCTGTCGTGCAGGAGCATGTTGGCCAGAGGTCCTCCTATGAGCAGCACCAGCCACGTGTCTGTGTGGGGCACCACCGGTAGTTTGGTTGACACCATGTTGTGAAGGCACACCTTCCATAGCCCCCACACTTTCTTGTTCCAAGCTACCACGTGCCAACTGTCCTTTCTCTATGGCCACTGGTGATGGGGTATGTGCAGATATGGGATCTGTGTGCGGGGATAAGGTGGATATAGATGCAATGGCAACCAATGGCACAGTTTCAGCCCCTGACAACTCTGCCTGTTACCCAATCATACATTCATCATCACTGTTACAGTCTGTGGGGACACTAACATCTGATGTACCACAGGAGGGCAATGCACCTACATCACCTGTGAGGGCAGACAAGAACTGTACATTACAATCTATATGATAGACACACACACATGCATGTGATATGACAGAAGGCATGCAACATGCATGTGATATAGCAGACGGCATGCAGCGCAGACAATAATAGTGGTAGTTATCATACATACCTAGGTTGCACACAGCATGCATGTGTGATAGCAGATAGCATGCAAATTACACAATCATAGTAATGGTTAGCATACATCCCTGTGTTTCACCATGTGGACCAGCACAGGTTAACAGTACACCTGCCTGATGTGTAGCATATGACCTTGATAATCACATGTAGTATGACATGTGATCTGCTGACGTGTGCAATGGCATGCATACATGTTTAACACAATGGTGTTCTGTCAAGTATAGAGTGGGGCAATGGTGTACCAAGTCATTGTTTTCTGCCCACCTTACAGATATACTGCAAATTTAGCTGATGTGCATGGCCATTGCAGGGAATCATGAGGAGTCTCTAGTGCTATACAGTGTGAGTTACAGACAGGGTTCCTAGCCATGGCTGTGTTCAGATATAATACATATATACTGTGGAATGTGACCCACGTCACTGAGGTGTATACACACTAAACCATGATGTGGAAGTTGTGACACAGGTCACTGATGGGTATACAGATGACACCCTTGCACATCTGCAACCATATTGCTGCAACCTGGCAACTATGGACAGACATGGCAAACACGTTGGTACACCATGTCCCACATGACATCTGTGTACCACACACACACACACACACACACACACACACACACACACACACACACACACACACACACACACACACACACACACACACACACACACACACACACACACACACACACAAGGAGCTAGTATGGCATTTATGTCCATCACCAGCAACGGGAATTTACTGTATCTGTGGCCTGATGTGGACACTGTACAGGTAACTGCTGTCATGTTGCAACACCCACAAGATGTTCAACACATCCTATGTGGTGGATTGATGTTACACCTACACAAGATGTGCACAGGCCTGTAGGATGTCTAGCATTCCACATCTACATTATGACCATTATACAAAGGCCATAGCCGAACCATGTGTAGCCATTGTACGACAGGGTGTACACACAAGCACAACACTTCTAGTGTGTGTGTTGCTCCATGTCTCTGGCCATCCTCCATGGCCATGTGTGTATATGTGTTGTCCAAATTATAGTGATGGGCATCTATTTCACATATCTGTGTTGTCCCATATGACATATATGCTCCACTGACAACAGGGTTATGCAGATAAAGGCTGGTATGTGGGATACGTTTTCAGGTTAGGTAGGCAGTGTAGCAGCCAGGCCAATAGATGTCATGGACATGTCAAGATAGCACATCACATTGTGTGACATTAATAGCAGGGCTATAATCCACACTGGTAAAACCTGTGTGCTGGCCATACTCCAGCCCACTGTGTTGTACTGTTTGTATTCACCACATGTGTAGATCAGATCTGTTGTATGTTCCTAAAGTGAACAGCACCTCCACCATTGTATGCACAGCTGTCAGCACATCTGGCAATAAAGTTTGTGAGGATTCATGTCGGTGAGATGATTCACATAGTTTGCAAGTGGGGCACATGGATAGTCATTGTGATGCATTGCAAGTCCGACCTGTATAATATGACAGGACCATACATTATGTGTACATGTTGTGAATGGCCACATGGCAGATAGATTTGTGCATTACGGTTCCTGATAAATAATAACACTCTCACCTGCAACGGGCTGCTGTCACAGCGGAATGCCAGAGGTACCTAAATAGGAGTAACACAGCAGTATGAGCATAATCCACCCCTGTCTAAAGGCTACAGGGAGAAATGTGCATAACACATACACCAGTGCATTAGACTATACTATGGTGTATGCACATGTGTGCATACACAGAGTAGCATACTATAGTATGCGGCATGTGTGTATACATGCCTTGCATATAATGTTACATTACATATTGTACAGTGTCACATGCAGCTATATGGAATATAGTTTTTATAGGTGCAGTACTGACTTACCAGGCAACTCCAGGCTCAGTGGTTGAGAGACACCCACCTCCACAATATCAGCTAAGGCTTGTGGATATGGTTCTGCAGGTGTCCCCAGGTTGGCCAGTAGCTCCTTGGTACGCATGAGTGGGGGCTGGGTTGGTGGTCCACCACCTGTTGCACCTTGTTCCCTAGTGATTGCATTCACACGCTGTTTTGCCAGTCTAATGAGGTCTGTACAGTGTCTGCGCACCTACTGGTATGTGCGGTTGTGGCCACCCACATCTTTAACCCTCCTGCGAAGTTCCATCTGCAGGGCATCCCGCTGCTGTGCATCCTGTGGCACATGGCTGAACAGGATGTTGTGATTATCGAGTAGGTATGGGATGAGGACCTCATCCTCCAAGCATGTAAAAGGGGAAAGCCTTGCACGTGGCATACCTGGATGACATAATGATGGAGACAGGTCACATTACCTCAGAGACATACAGAGCTACAGCTGAACATACATGTGTATCGCATTACTTCAGTTTAAATAGTTGTATTTGCAAACCTACATGACACTGACGTGTTTGTGTCACATACATGTGACACTCAGTGTTGAGTGGATATTATCACCATATATGTATGTGTGTGTGTCACCTGATAACATTGCTCATACTCCATGTGGTTGCTGTCTTGATGTGGGCGTGTCTGTTTTCATGTATTGGTGTTCCTACCTATCAGCACATGGCTGGATGTGTCCACATTAATGCAGTCGACCTTGATGCAGTGTATATATCACATATAAGGACTTACACTGCCTTAACAGATATGACCTGTTACCTTGCAGACATGATTTTACATGTATGTGTTCTGCCATATACATCTACACAGCACTGTACAGCGATTCAACATCCTGCCATGTATCACCTGTGTTGCACATGTGATACACATGGGACACTGGCTAGCCAGATGGTATTTGCAGGGATGGATATCAACTATGGCATATACAGTCAAAGTCAACTAGTGGGCTATATGCCATGGGCCATGTATGCATCTAGGATGAAAGTTTACCTGGCAGGAGCCGACAGGAGGGTCTGTGTGGCCAGGTGGAGCAGTGCCACATTACTTATCCACAGGGTTAATGATACCTATACCATGCATTACCATGCAGTCATCACACCATGTCTGAGAGGGGAGCAATGTGCAGCTTTGACAAACAGGAATGCATAGTATGGCAGGACTATGTCAAGTGTATGGGACAAGGATCTGTCCAGCATGTGGTAGGTGGATGTCCATGAAGTATGTGTTCGAGATCAGGATGAGTAGTGTAGCATGTCTGACATCACTGGGTTGGACATGGACTTATTCAGGGTATGCATCATCCTACATAGTGGAGATGGGGAATGGGAAGGTTGGTGTAGGCCATCTGTACATGGCCAGTATCCCTTAAAGGAAATATGTGATCTGATATGGGCCACTTGAGTGGTCTGTATGGCTGGACAATGATCTCAGTATTCATGAATTGCACCCTATTATTATTAGGGTTGCCACATATGACTCCCTGACGGGTGTGGTGACGTAGCTATCACAGGAAAGACAACTGCCCAGCTGTATCCCTCACACACAAGTGTCCATTATGATGACCGCTGCCTAGTGGTAGTTCATGGGTACAGGGTTATTAACATGGGGTGACAATGTGAGTCAGCCATTGCTCCTAGGTCATAGTCATTCGCATACTTCAATAGGCAGATGCCTTCTGCTTGACTGTGAGGTATGGACTACAATTATGGGGAATAGAATTCATTAACCCTAACATACTGAAGCTGCCACTGGTGTGATGATCACGTATTATTCAGACACCTTCTGTAGTGTTGTTTCTGCCAGCAGTCCTGTTGCTAAACACTCCTGTGACATAGGAATGTACATCTAGTATACCAAGTGTAGGTAGTACACAGTATGGGTGATGATGTCCTATGACCTGGCAAGGTTATGATATGCTGTGTGCCATCAACCATACTGTCATCTACATCTGTACTGCTGACATCACTTAAGTGATCAAGGTTCATGGCCTTCCAGACCAGACTCAGCAGGGTAGTAGTGCAGTACTTCCCAATGTCAGTGGTGTCTCCCTCTTTGTTGGGTTGTGATACCTGTTGGTGTGCACCATTCAGTGTGTACACATCCTGACATGGAGCTATGTTTTACAAGATGTGTACATGGAGAGCATCTTGTTTTGCCATATGTGTATGATACAACCTGTGATGTGGGCAGGTCCCATGCATACTGAGTGCAGCTTGTACCTGCATAGTTGTGGGTACAGGGGCCTTGCGGTGTACATGGATATATGATTGCGTACCTGTTGGGGGGAGGGGGGCATGTTTTTATATTATCCAAGACCCTATCTGTATTGCTTATTCATGCTAAGCACTTGTTTAGGACTTGTAAACAGTACGTAAGCTAATGATTACTATAGCACTCAATCTTCCACATCACCTACAGGTAAGAGTGAACAGGTTTTGTACATACTTTTCTCACTTGTGTAGAGTAATGTAGCTGTTGTATTCACTTTCCTCACTTATCTAGGTGAATGCAGTTTTATATTCAGGCATGTCCAAGAGTCAACTGCCAGTGTTCTCACCTGTCTATCTGATGAATCTGGACATTTTGAGGCAATGTACACATTGCCTCATGTACACAGACAAGCATCTCTGCCTACCACCCAACACTACAACCTGTGAGAGATGCACTCATCTAGCCAAACTGGAGGTAAAGGTCTCTCCAACCAAGCCTGAGCCTGACGGTCATGTGGAGAAGGTACACAGTCACATAACACCAACTCATCACATAAGTCTCACTGTATCTACCCTACCATTAACTGGGAAAACTACTTGTGTACCAACACATTAGCTCAATGGTTTCTGGAATTCATAAACACCAATGCCCTGACTCAACATATTCACACACCCACCAGGGGCAACAATATCCTAGACCTAGTCATTACCAACATGAGTGACTGGTGCTCCACACGTGAAAACAACTCTTTGTTGGTCCGATCAGACCATGTGCTGAACACTGTTGATATTCACATCCCACACCTGCCCCCCATTAAGCGAACGACAGTATAATATGTCTACAAGGCCAACTACATGCTTCTTAAGGCAGACGTGGTGGACATCATGACACCCATGCAGATGGACAGTACTGTTACAACTGCTGAATCCTACACAAATGCACTCTATAAGTCCTTACAGGAGTGCATGGCTTGTGCTATTCCAAACAGAACCAGGACGCTATACTCATAATTAATTAAACCAATCTGGCGGTCCCTTGCCATAAACATACAGGAGGAAGACACTGTTGCAAATGAGAGTACAATACCATGCATGGAGGAGATCCATGGCCAGCCTCAGTAAGAAGGTGAGATCCTTTATACGATCCTCCAAAGCTAGCTACAAACACTTTATTGCAACTAATACCAACAACAACCACAGAGCCTAGATGTCAACAACCAGATCTGCTCTGAGTTACAGCACAAAGGCACGAACTTTACAGAAACAATGGATATTGGCAACATCCTGGCAGATCCCTCTCAAAGCTGCACACTCTGAAGGCAATATCACAGCATCCATGGGACTGGACAACATCTCAGGCTGGATTTTACATAAACTTCTGATCGTACTGTCTCCTCACCTATGCACCATGTTCAATAATAGCCTCACACTGGGCATAGTGCCCCCTGAATGGCGTACAACAACAGTTATCCCACTCCACAAAGCTGGTGCCACAATGGACCACGGGACCTATTTCCCTATAGGCCTGACTAGCCTGGTCTGCAAGGCTATGGTGCACATCATGGATCACTGTCAGAGACATTGTGTACCTCTCAACCTTTGACCCCTCTCTGTTTGGCATTGTTAAGGCTGGACCATGCCTCCTAAACCTGGTAGGCTTCTTAGAGACAGTTATCAAGGCATTAGATGAGGGTAAGGAGATCCACACAGCCTATCTAGATCTCTCATAGGCTTTCAACACCATTCCTCCTTCTGGTATTATCAACATACCCATCCACCTGAACATTAACCACTACGTCATGTGATGGTTTGCAAAGTGGCTCACGGACAGGACACACACAGTAGGAGTTGCATACCCTAGGTCCGACTGTATACCATTTACAACTGCTGTCCCCAGGGCTCAATCCTAGGACCCCTCATGTTCAGTATATATTTCTCTGACATACAGACAAGCACAGGTGGGCTTTGGCTGAAAAGGTTTGCAGATGACTGCAAACTAGGGGACATAATTGTTTCCCCAGCTGTTACAGACACCCTCTGGAAGGGTCGCACTGAGACGGTTACCTGGTGTTAATATCATGGTGTCAAGCTAAATGCCTAAAAGTGCATAGTCTTCCCCACTGGATATAACTAATTACCCGTGGACTACCACATAGGTGCTAGTCCCCTACATACCGGAAACACCAGTAGATATCAATCTCTCTTTTGATACCCATAATGACAAGGTGGTTAGTATATCCTTATACATGGCCCCCCTAATCTCTAATGGGTTCGCATCCAGATCAGAGGGGCCATTGTGACTCTACACATGTCACATCAGACCCATTAAAGGATACAACACCTCATTTGGGATATACCTTACAAGACAACTGCAACAGCTTGGAAGACCACAACAGTATCACACCAAGAGGATTACTGACCTCAAACAGATGACCTACGCAGCCCAACCTACGAAACTCCAGCTGTACTCAGTTGCATACCTCATACTCACAGGTGATCTCTGCTTGACATACAAGGCCCATGTCCAGCCCTGTATTGCTGGATATGCTCCACCTAAACAGAAGCCTCTGAGAGCCACATGCTCTAGGGCTATACACCTAACCACAACAATGAGTAGGACGTGCTGAATGGATAGATTCCTGACCCAGACACTCCCTATGCTTTGGAAAGTGATTCCAATGTAAATCAGGCAGGGCCCCTCATGAGCACTCTTCAAGGGGAAACATTGCCATGTGGATGAAAGACAGACATGTACCCGGGGATCACTGCAGTGTCTCTGCTGAACAGAGGCACAGGGAACTATTGGCTCTGTCATTCAGAGGCACAGGGAACCAACCTATGGAGGTGGCAAAAGACAACATATGCTAGCTAGGCTTACAGATACCCTTGGTAAGACAGCCTAGTACCTACCTTTGCACATATTACATGTCTTATGTGCATGGATAGTTAAATAGCTCTTCCATTTTACTTTGCTATCATGCTGATAAACTGTTGGCTCACTAAAAGACATATGTATCCTGTTATTGTGTATTGTAAATGCTGATTGACATAACTAATGTTTGCCTACCATTACAGTAATGCTATATAGCTTGTAATAGATATCTGCCTACAATACTGTACATTACACAATTATTGGCACAATATCCCACAATGCAAAACATACTTGCACAGTGGCCCAACCTTCCACATGTTATTCTCTGTATTACACCCATACATATGGCTACAATTACAATATCAAACAAAACTCTGGTCCCACCAATAGTTTAAATCAAATAAAACAGAGCAGAAGAAACTGAAAATACTGCTAGAAAATTGTAAGCGCTTTCAACCATTACCATGGTCTTCATCAGAACTAACAGTAATAAACGGCTCAATTTAAAACTTCTTTTCTGCACGATGGAAGGCAGATCGCATATTTAGGATGGATTTTTCATATATATATTTTGTTTGCTTACAGCACACATTATTTAAAAGTGTTTCTGTTTCGGCGAGTACTTGCCTTATAGGTCAATATATCTTTAAAAAGTTTCAGAAAAGAAAAATGTTTGCCAAAGAAGTTTTAAATTGCCGCTTATGGATACTGTTAGTTCTGATGAAGACCATGGTAATGGTTGAAAGCGCTTAACGGATTTCTAGCAGTATTTTTCAGTTTCTTCTGCTCTGTTTTATTTGATGTCTTGTTTGATGTCAGTAGGCTCCTATGTTTTGCACTTATATGGATTCTGCTACTTGTTTATGTCATACACTTGGTTTACTTTCAATAAATTGTGAGTTTTATCGTTATCCTGTGGATTAATTAGCCCGTGTTCGCTTATTGGTGGGACCAGAGTTTTGTTTGCTGTTGCTGTTTCAGTTTCATCCAATATTTACGATGTCTATTTCTGCTTTGGATACCACCGGCGGGGGGACAGTGATGACACCAGAGGATGCTAAACTCAC
Source organism: Protopterus annectens (assembly GCF_019279795.1). Taxonomy (NCBI): domain Eukaryota; kingdom Metazoa; phylum Chordata; order Ceratodontiformes; family Protopteridae; genus Protopterus; species Protopterus annectens. The sequence continues at coordinate 1,539,042,666 of NC_056735.1, forward strand.
ACCAGGTACTGATAAACATATTAATAATACTTCAGTTATTACTGAAGATCATGCTTTGTTGAGAACTGAACTGAGCAGTTTAAAAGATGAAGTTAAGCAGTTAACTTCGCTTGTGCATAAGCTACTTGCTGGTGGGCTTGCATGCCAGCAAAAAGTCTCTTCGTTAAATGGTACGGAAGCTCAACATCAAACAAGAGAATGTTTAACTGTTAAAACACAGGCGCCTAACACTCATAATGGAATTGATTTGTATAAGAGACAAAAAGCGGATAATTCTCAGCGCAAACTATGTGAAGTGAGTGGGAATATTTCGGACACTGATACAGATCAGTCTGAAGGATCGGACATACCGAATGGCCAAAGATTGCGACAGGGGAGCTGCAATAAGGGATTAGACATTTCGATTCCCTTATCTAGTAGCAACATCAACATTTCAGACTTTACTTTTGATTTCTCACCATATAGTCATGATTTGGAGGCTAAACGGATAGGAACCAAACCAAAGAGACAGCCTCCGAACAAAACATATTCAGCAGTCGTTGAACTACCCTTAACGCAAAAGATTATTCCCCCCACACGAAAGACTAATAGTGCAGCTATTCTTGCAAATTCGGGGAAACTCAAGGAGGGAACAGTTGATAAATTCAATAGATTTAATCAATTTCTGACTTTTGATTTTGTTACCAATAAAGTGGACAATGATGGGAAAGTGTTACATACACAGGACAATGGTAAAAGAGAGAATGTTGGTATCAAGTCTATGATATTCTCTTTAGGAAAGAAATTGAAAAGTATTAATGGTCTTAAGGTAGACAACATGTATTTACAAAAGTGTTTGGATTTTAAACTTGTTCCGAAAGGGTTAAGATTTTTTAAATTACCTTTGGGTATAGAGTTAACAGATGTGGGCAAAAATGAATTTAATTCCTTATTTGATGATTGTGGATTTAGATATATTAAGTTACTTATGAAGTTTTATGATGAAAGACTTAGTAAGCTGATACAAGAGGTTGATGAGTTGAATGCAACTATAGTAAATGATCTATTATTTAACGATTGGGAAAGATTATATAACAAACAATTTATAGAGGCCGAGAAGTGGGCCTCAAATCTATGTACACGTAAGCAGGATAAAATGAATAGGGATAAAAGACAATATGAACAACAACTGGCTTATGTGTGGCCTAAGAAACGTAACAGTACTATGAATGACAGATACAATGATATTTCCAATAGAGGTTACGAGGTTAAACAAGACAGTAGGGCATATCATGATATGGTTGATTATGATGAATTCAACACTCAGGGTTTTCAGAAATACCCAAGAACCAAGAATCCTCCATATCACATGAGATATCAAAAGTAACTATGGATAGGACACTTTCTTTGGAGGTTACACCCAAATTAGACAGTAATGTTGGCACTAATAGAAATGTTACACAATATGATAATACAGATGAAATGAATACCTTTGACAACAATGAATTGATTATAGTAGACAACATATACACTTATCGGAATTTTAATATTTTTAATTATTCCAGATTAAGTATAAATAAGGTATATTTTTCACTGTTTGAAAAAGGTATGAAATTCATTCCAAACCCTAGTTTTAAACTTACCGACGTTTTAATAGATTTTAAGAAATATATTAGAAAAATAAACTTAGAAGTTTTTTATAAAGATAAAATCCCATCAAGGGTAATTGAAGATAAGAGAGATATTTCTGCATCTTTAGTTTTAAAGAGTAAATTTACGCCACCGAACCATCCCACTATCGATATATTTGACAAGATAGTGACTAGAGAAATATACAATGATTACAATTATTTAAAAGGTATAAAGGAAAGTCAAAATTTAACCAAGGACGAGAATAACTTATTACAATTTTTAAAGGGTGATACATCCATTCGAATTATGAAGCCTGACAAAGGGGGAGGTATTGCTATTTATGATAATTTTAATTATATACAAAAAATTTATAATATTTTACACTCTTCAGGGAATTATGTAACTGTCTCAAGGAACGAATTACATATTGCTTACCAAAGAATTGATTCGTATATAGAAGAATATTTGCTTGAGGCACGCATTACTGATGTTATATTTAAGTATATTAGCGTCAGCAATCCAACCTTGGCCACTATGGTGGGAATCCCTAAGACACACAAGAATACGAAAGATCCTCCCCTGAGACCAATTGTCTCAGGCAGTTATTCAAAAACTTTTAATATAGGTAGATTCATTGATAGGATATTGAAAAATATTTACACCTTTATACCACATATGGTGAAGGATTCGTGGTGCTTTTTATCCCAGTTTCCAGTTAACGATTTAGATTTTACAAAACCATATATTATAGTCACTTTAGACGTAGTAGACCTTTTCTCATGCATCCCTAAAGAAGAGGGTTTACAAGCTTTTTCGAGTAGCTTGACCAAACATACTGACCTGGAATGGGATACTATTAGTTTGATTACAGAATTAATGGCCATAGTATTAGATAACAACTTCATTTATTTTGAGGGTGAGATTTTTAGACAGACTAAGGGGGTGGCAATGGGGGCAGCATGTGCCCCCATATATGCCAATTTAGTCATGTTAAATTGGGAGGATAATGTATTGTTTTCATCCAAATATTTTCAACATGTTCGTTATTATTCCAGGTTCTTGGATGATATATACATTATTTGGCAGGCTTCTGAGATATTATTATATGAGTTTTTTGAATTCATTCAAGGGAGTAGTAATTTCTTGAAATTCACCCTCTCACATAACAATAAAGGACTACCATATCTTGATACATATATTGTCAATAATAATGGAAAGATATACTCACAAATTCATCGGAAACAAACGTTTTCTAATAACTATTTGGATTTTTCTAGTTATCATCCACCCAAGGTCAAATATAATGTATTCAAAGGTCAAGTTATTCGCAGCAAGTGAGAATGGTCTGATGAGCATGACATGCATAATGAATTAAATCTAATCAAGGACTTTTTTAGCCAAAGAGGCTATCCCATAGACATGATGAATAAAGTGATTTCTTCTGTTATTAGTCAAAGAGGCATTAAATATTTACCTTTGTTGGGATTAGGTATTGTTCAAAATACTCCTATTATAAACAAAGATGGAGTAAAACCCAGTTTTAATCGTGCCTGTATAATACCTTATTGTTTAGGGGTAGATAATATCAAAAGCATAATATGTAAGTTTTGGTACTTGATAAGTAATGATCAAATATTGGTGGATATTTTAGGCACAAAACCTAATTTTGTTTACCGGATGGGTTCAAACATAAAAAAGTTATTAACCCAGCAACATCAAGCTAAAAATATGGGTTGCAATTACTCTAGAAAAACTATTAGTAAGAAATGTGGATGTTGTAATTATTGTAAATTTATGTCCAGTGTAAGAAAGATTTATCTTAAAAATGGACATAATAGCATTGTTAGGAGTCAAGCAGGTAATTGCAATACTAAACAAGTTATTTACATGGCTTTATGTGATGTGTGTCCTGCTTTTTATGTAGGAAGAACTGAGCGCCAGTTGAAAAAACGCATATATGAACATATGTATTGCATTAAGAATAAAGACTTAAATAATGCTCTATATAGACACATTCATGATAAGGGAATACAGCATACTTTTAAATTTGTCATTTTAGAAGTTATTCCTAATGATCCAAGAGGAGGCAATATTAAAAATCTTATAGCCTTCAAAGAAACTTGGTGGCAAATTTATTTAGATGCCACAAATCCACCAGGCCTAAATGAATGTATTTCTATAAAATCTTTACTAACTTAATTACATACAATAATAATATACAAATAATTAATCAACATGATTTATCCACCCAGAACTATAAAATTGATTAATATAGTTCACTTAGCATATATATGTTTTTCATAATATATGTCCGTTTCTCTTATAGAAGCTTCTTTTATGGAAGCTTCTTATCCATTATTAATTTATTAATAAATATCTTATAAAATTAATGCATAAAATTCATTTATAAAATTAATATATAATCGGTTATTTGATTATTATCTTACATTTATTATTAAGAGGTATAACAGTACACAGAGAGTCTGTAAATAATATATTCTTGGATGTTTGCACACAAAAAATTTCTTATATACAAAATAAGTTTTTACATAATCACAACTTTTTAATATAATTATATTTTTACATAAATATATTTTTACATAAATATAATTTTTTACAAAACAAATTTTTAAATGGATTTTTTTACAATTTTTAAAGTGTACATAATTATTTGAAGAATATTAACATATTATCATATAAAATATTCCAATATTTTTTAAAAAATGTATACAGTACGTTATTAATAGATTACTACTACAATCACCATCTTGATATATGTATCAGCTTACTTACATTTACAATTAATATTAATATTAGTTTTTAATAGTAATAAAATGTTTTTATATTTTTTATGAAAAGTCTTCAAAACACTTTATCCAATTCTTCATAAGGATTATTAAATTACAGTAAATTGTTATACTATTGTATCGCATTGCAGCAGTTTGTTATCAATTATAACATACTACATTATATTATATCCCACAGCCAGTGATAGGGATATTATCTATATTATTGATATTATCCATAACACTTTTAGTTTTTGAGATGTATTAGCATATATATTCTATACTTATTAGTCTCATTAAGCGCTGAGAATTATTTTAGTTTAAATTATTTTAGTTAAATTATTTTAGTTCAATTATTTTAGTTCAAATATTTTAGCTCAAAATCTATTAAATATTTTAGCTCAAAATCTTTTAGCTCAAGGTATTTTAGCTTAAAATATTTTAGCTTATAATTATAAGTATAATACTTTAGGTCCCACTATTCAGTTCTCTTAGTTATCAGCTTAACCATTTAGTGATTTTTAGATTATTTTGCACATACAATTGTTTATTAAAATGTGTCTTAGTTGTTTTCTGTTAGATATGAACTATAACTATACACACTTTTCATTAAAGCATCCTAATAAGCCCGTCTACTTGGTCCGGAATGGGCTTCAAGACTGTGGAGTAGACAAATTGTTTGGGTGATAGTTTGTGATTCTATATGTTCAGACTTTATATGTCATTTTTAGATTATATTTATTGAAACATTGAATATGTCTTACAGTAAGATATATTTTCTATAACACGTATGGAAGGCAGATCGCATATTTAGGATGGATTTTTCATATATATATTTTGTTTGCTTACAGCACACATTATTTAAAAGTGTTTCTGTTTAGTACTTGCCTTATAGGTTAATATATCTTTAAAAGTTTCAGAAAAGAAAATTTTGGCAAAGAAGTTTTAAATTGAGCCGCTTATGGCGATACTGTTAGTTCTGATGAAGACCATGGTAATGGTTGAAACGGATTTCTAGCAGTATTTTTCAGTTTCTTCTGCTCTGTTTTATTTGATGTCTTGTTTGATGTCAGTAGGCTCCGTATCCTATGTTTTGCACTTATATGGATTCTGCTACTTGTTTATGTCATCGTTGATCGTGTACACTTGGTTTACTTTCAATAAATTGTGAGTTTTATCGTTATCCTGTGGATTAATTAGCCCGTGTTCGCTTATTGGTGGGACCAGAGTTTTGTTTGCTGTTGCTGTTTCAGTTTCATCCAATATTTACAATTACAATATATCAACATATACTATCCCCTGTTATAGCACATACTTGTTGGACCAACCCTGCCACTGACGTCTGCTGGTGAGGAGTATTTCTGTTCAAAGCCCTCATATAGCATCCCTTGTGGTGTATGTGGTGTTTGCCTTGTGACCTACAGTAGTACACAAAAATGCTACAAGCGTGTCTATGCTCAACAAAACATCACTACAAGATAACTGTTTCCACCATATGGATTGCTTGCACTTTACTACAGAATAGTACTACATACATTCTGCTTCTTGAACTGTTTTAAACTGTTTAAAGTTGTTTTTGCACCTGCACTTTTAAAGTTTGTCCTGTTTGTTGCATTTACCTGTTGAGGCTACACACTCAAGTGTGCTAGCCTGTGTTACACATTTACTGCATTTTCCTGGTATTTGTTGAAAAAAAGAAAAAAAAAAAATATTATTGTTTCCCGCCTTCCTGACCTAGAATAGTCCAAATACAGGATTTGCTGTATTCTGGACTTTTGGAAAGTTCCTGTGTTGCCCATTTCCTTTCTAGGATAGAGGGAGGTTTCTTTGTTCACCAGTGGCAGTGGGGAACTTAGAGCAGCCTATCTATCCCTGGAGGAGTGTTCCCAGCACAAGAATCTGGTAGTCTATTGGCTGTTTTGGGCCATTTTCTAGCTCTTTCAAGTCCCCCTGTATAAAACCCACTTTGGTGAGGTTTTTGCACTTGTTACTACTCAGCCAAGCTCCTTTTGGTCCAGCAGAGTGGTGCTAGCAGCAGAGAGGCCAAAAGAGCGACTGCTAACCTGATAAAAGCGTTTTTTTTCCTGCTACTATCTGGGCGACTGTCCGATCTAGATAAACTGCAAGTATTTCTGCTTCTTGAACTGTTTTAAACTGTTTAAAGTTGTTTTTGCACCTGCACTTTTAAAGTTTGTCCTGTTTGTTACATTTACCTGTTGAGGCTACACACTCAAGTGTGCTAGCGTGTGTTAAATATTTATTGCATTTTCCTGCTGTTTGTTGCAAAAAAGAAAAAAAAAAAGTTATCCTTGTTTCCCATCTTTCCTGACCTAGAGTAGTCCAAATACAGGCTTTGCTGTATTCTGGACTTTTGGAAAGTTCCTGTGTTGCCATTTCCTTTCTTGGATAGAGGGAGGCTTCTTTGTTCACCAGTGGCAGTGGGGAGCTTGGAGAAGCCTATCTGTCACTGGAGGAGTGTTCCCAGCACAGGAATTTGGTAGTCTGTTGTCTGTTTTGGGCCAATTTCTAGCTCTTTCAAGTCCGCCTGTATAAAACCCGCTGTAGCACGGCTTTGTGTGATTTTGTTCATAGCACGGCATCGAGCAGTGCCGCTTATTTGGGTTTGAGCCTTGGAACTGATCTAGTTCTCATAATAAACACCCTATTAATACGCTAAAGCCTAGCACTTGCTCACTAAAGCAATTATATAAGTCAGCACTAAAAAATTAAAAGCACTACACCCTCACAAACTCCCCTTGAGTAACTTGTTCCCCATTGGCCCTTTTTTCAATTATAAAGGAATTCCCAATACTATTCTAGCATGTCCAAAGGTCAGTTGTCAATCTCCTCTCTGGTCCAGCTGGTGAATCTAGGAATCTTGAGGCAATGTTACAACTGCCTAATGTACACAGACAACCCTCTACTCCTCCCAACAAATTCCAACACATGTGAGAGATGCAACCATATAGCCAAACTGGAGGCTAAGCTCTCTCAACTCAGTATTGGCATAACCAGTGAGGAGGAGAAGGAAACCACACTCACTACAATTCCAGTCTCACATAGACCTACCACGACAGCAAACCAAACCATAAACACACAAAAACATACTTGGAGGCTCTAAATAAAAATCTGCCAAAGCAGCAGAGACCTCCAAAGCAGACACCCAAGCAACCGCTACCCCAAAACAAAACACGTGCAACACATAACTCACAAAGCCAGTGTGCCGAACAGTCACAGCCCTTAAGGCTAAACAACACACCTGATACACTTGTAATAGGTGGCTCTATCATCAGGCACACTGACGTCATGCTCACCAGGCTGAACAAGGAGAAGGTCACGGTGAGCTGCCTGTCGGGCGCTAGGATGCGCCACATAACACAAGCACTCAGGTCACTGCAAGGCAAGTACAAATATGATTCAGTCGTTGTCCATGCTAGTGTGAATGACCTGAGATGTACCTCCCTGGACTACATGAAAAGAGACATAGAGGAGCTCTCTGAGCATGTAGCCCAGGTCGGTAAGACCCTAACCTTGAGTAGCATCTTACCCTCAACAAGAATGATGCCACAGTATGAAGACAAGATTATCAATTTCAACAATTGGCTTAAGTATTGGTGTCATTCAAAGGGGATCCGATGCCTGTCAGCCTGGGATGACATGCTCGACAAGCCACGATGCTTCGCTAGGGACAGCTTGCACCTGTCACCCCTGGGCTTTCGGATATTGGCAAAAGCTCTTGCTACCCCCATAGTGCCTTTTTTAGGCAAGGCTCAAAAGACAAACCCACCTCCATAGGTATCACAAGGGATAAGAAACTAAGAGTAATGCTACTCAACGCCAGAAGTATAAACCTCAAGATGCACACACTCAAAACTCTCCTTAGCACGGAAAACATCGATATCTGTGCAGTAACAGAAACTTGGTACAAGGCTTTCGAGAGCAACCCAGCACTACCAGGTTATACCTCATACCATGCTTTTTGGCCCCAAAGCTTGGACCGAACCACAAAAGGAGGGGGAGTATCAATATTCGTCAAAGATACCCACACCTCCAGGTTGGTGGCACAGCACGAAGCATCAGAGACTATCCATGTGCAACTAACAGTGGGTAAAACTGCCTTCCAGTTTATAGCCTGCTACAGACCACCCTCCCAAACCCAGGAACCCCACTCGGCCTTCCTGAGAACACTGGAAAATATGAAGGTCTCTCCAAACACCATTATATTGGGTGACTTCAACTACCAAACCATAGACTGGGAGCATTACTCTAGCTCCAACACCCTAGCCCAAAGGTTCCTAGAATTTATAAACTCAAATGCTATGGAACAACTTGTTACCACTCCCACAAGAGGGGAAAACATACTGGACCTGATCATCACCAACATGGGGACTCTATGCTCCAGACCAGAAGTGTATCCCTCACTGGTAAGATCAGACCATAAACTAATCTCACTGGATATTCACATCCTGACCCCACCCCATGCCCAGAAAACCACAGTGAAAAACTTCTCTAAAGCAAATTTCACACTCCTCAAAACCGAGGTGGAATCCTTCAAAGCCCCTGGGCCTGTGGATAATATGACCCAGGCCACAAAATCCTTTATAAACACATTCTATGAACACCTTCAGGAATGCATGGATCATGCAATCCCAAATAAAACCAAGACCCAATCCTCCAAAGGCAGGACCCCAGCCATAAACAAACTATACAATAGAAGGAGGAAGCTACTACATGACAGAGCAAAGTCCCAAAAAGGGAAGGCACCTCTGACCAGTATTAGCAAAAAACTACGCGCACTCATAAAATCGTCTAAGGCCAGCTTCGAGAGAAAAATTGCACAGGACACTAAGGATAATCACAAGGCTTTCTTTAGTTATGTTAGGAACCTGGGTGGGAATTCCCAGATATGCTCAGAATTAGTCCAAAATGGCAAAAAATACACCGAACCCACAGACATTGCCAACATCCTAGCTGACAGGTTCAGCGCAAACGTTCCTCCCCCTCCCCACCAAAAGGGCTAATATCTATCCCAGCAGAGTGCTGCCCCCCTGACATCTCAGATGCTCAGGTAAGAGCTGCCCTCTCCAAAGCAAGAAACACAGCATCAATGGGACCAGACAGTGTCCCGGGCTGCGTCCTACATGAACTCCAAGAAGAGCTAAACCCAAACCTAAAACTACTGTTCAGTCTCAGCCTTACTACAGGATATGTATCCAAATAGTGGCGTACAGCAACAGTGGTCCCTCTCCACAAAGGTGGTGCCTCAACGGATCGTGGAATCTATCGCCCCATAAGTCTCACTAGCTTGGTCTGCAAAGCTATGGAAAGGATCATCATGGACCTTATAAATAAAGATATTGGGGACCTACAGACACTGGATCCTACCCAGTTTGGCTTTGTTAATGGCAGATCCTGCCTCTTAAACCTGGTTGATTTCTTTGAAACAGTCACCAAGGCCATTGACAAGGGGAAGGTGGTCCACACAGCCTACCTGGACCTCGCAAAAGCCTTCGATACAATACCCCACTCGGGCATTATAGATAAGCTCACCAGCTTAAATATAAACCCCTATGTCACTAGATGGGTTGCAAACTGGCTCAAGGACAGAACCCACATGGTTAGAATAGCTGGAGCCATGTCAGACTCCAAACCAGTTACAAGTGGCATCCCACAAGGCTCAGTCTTGGGACCTCTCTTGTTCGGTATATATTTCTCGGAGGTACAGGCCAACATGGAAGGACTGTGGCTGACCAAGTTCACAGATGACTGCAAACTGGGCACCATAATAGACTCTCCAGCCGACACAAGCATCCTCCAAAAGGGCCTCATAGAAACAGTCAACTGGTGCCAGAGTCATGGCCTCAAGCTAAACGCCAAAAAGTGTATAGTCATCCCCTTTGGCAAAAACAAAGTGCCCACAAATTACCACATAGGTGGTAATCCATTAAGTACAGAAGAAGTCATTAGGGACCTGGGGACCCAAGTTGATAGCAATCTCTCATTTGACAACCACGTGGCCAAAGTGGTTAGAAAAACATTTTATATAGCCCACCTAATCATGAAGGGATTCACATCTAGATCAGGGGAGGTCATCGTGCCTCTTTACTCATCCCTCATCAGGCCCATAATTGAGTACAATGCCCCTTTTGGGATGTACCTTACCAGACACCTGCAGCAACTGGAAAGACCCCAAAAGTACCTCACCAAGAGGATCAAGGGGCTCAAACAGATGCCGTATGCTGCCCGGTTAAAGAAACTCCAGCTCTACTCAGTGGCATACCGCCTGCTCAGAGGCAGTCTGTGCCTGACGTATAAAGCCATGTCCAACCCGGAATTAATGGACATGCTGCACCTCAGAAAATCAAAATCCCATCGAGCTATGCACTCGAGGGACTTAAACCTCAGCACTGAAATAAATAGGACATGCTGGAGGGACAGATTCATAACCCAGAGGCTCCCTTCACTCTGGAATAAAATCCCAGTCCAGGTTAGGCAGAGTCCCTCATTGACTCTCTTCAAGAGGAATCTTGATGAGTGGATGGGAGATCATATGTTTACCCCGGGTATCACTTCTGTGTCACTGCTAGACAGAGGCACAGTATACTAACCTCGAAAAAGGGCATAGCAAAATTAATTTAAAATGGGTGGCGAAAGCTATACACACTCTGGCTAGGCTTATAAATGCCCTAGGGCAGATAGCCTAGTATGAACCTATGAACCTATGAACATACATACTGACTGTTCTACATACCTTATTAGTAACCCGATGTATTGTTAACAGTTGATTCAATCCTTTTTGGTTTGTGTTTCAATGTTATTTGTAATGTTTCACTGGTATATACGGATGGTTTGAATGTGTGCGACACATCCTTTTCTAGTTACATATCGGTAACATGTGGTATCCTGTCCACCAATTGCTGTTTCAAAGTAGTTAACTGGATGCACATCAGCTGCACAGCTACTCCATTAGCCAATACCATGGCAACAGTAGTGTATAAGTGAGTACTCCTTTTAGGGGTTGTCCATTTGCCTTACTTTCGAGGGAGATGGCCCAGATGTGTTATTGCAATATATTTCAACAGCTATATGGAGACACACAGAGATATATTAGCTTCATGACTCCCGTGGATTGTGTGTAATGGCTAGATGATTTATTTCTACATGTGAGTACAGCTGTTATATTTCAGAACAGTGCTACTTATGCAGGTTTTGTTTGTACCTAATACTTCTGCAGATGTTTAAGTCTGGCAAGGATGTTTGGCCAGCTCAAGGCCTTATGGCTACGCATGAACTGTTATGTGGTGTAACAGTGTGCTCACCAGACATCCTTGATTTGGTGTACAAGTGCAGCATACTGCGCTGTTACTCACTAATTGCTAACACATCCCGGTGTATGCACAACCCTCTGAAAGGGATTAGTGCAAACAAACCCTATTACATCAGCAGCTGTTCCATTGTATAACAGCTGCTATTTCACTTAGGGCCATGTTAGTGTGTCTCTAACAAGGTATGTTAAGGCTTCTGCAAATGTCGTACAGTGTGTGAATGATTTGTGATGTTATTACTGTTTGTATTGTAATATGTTTGACTGTGGGGGTGATGTTGGTGGGTGTGCTTAGCAAATGCAGGTGTGTAGGAACTGCTTTTATACATAATTGCTATGTGCGTGAGGGTTCCTTCCCTATTTGAATACCTATCCTTTTATGGAGTACTACAATGGTATTTCCAGGCTGAGTCGTTAAGGCACTGTTATGTGGTTCATGTATAGCATGCAGGTGATGTTAATCCTTTAATCCCTTTGATAATACATCTGAATGTAATAACGTGTTGCTACATGATAGCTATGTATTTCTGTCATAGCTATTTGCAGTCATCGTAGTTGTGTTGGTGACTGACCCTCTTTGGCTAGGGATGCCACCTTTTCATATGTCCATAGTGGGTCCTTTTTGGGACACAAATCTGATTTTACAGGCCGACACAAACCCATGGTCAGTACAAGGGGTAGAGCTTACCTTTCTTGCCTAATTATAAGCTTATTCTTGTAGTAGTTTAGTAGCTTAACCTGTTTCCTGTACCATGTAGGTACTTTAGATACAGAAATAACTATTGTATGCAACTATTACAGTACATATGGGACATAATTATGTCCTACAATCCCAGGACATTTGCCACGTTTAATATATTTGGTTAGGACACAACCGCCCAAAGAGGGAGTGTCCCTCACAAAGTGGAACAGGTGGTAACACTATCATTGGCTCATGTCCATAGCACATATTTGTGATGGTGATTAGGCATATACTCTCCATATCCTTTGTTCATAAAGGTTGGTAGTGTGATTGCTATGGTCTATGTAATACACATATGTGAACACTTCAACCACTGTATATGGGAGACCTATGGAATTCCGAAACCACAGTGTTCTGACGCACACAGTCCCGGGAACAGACTCCCATACCCCACATTACCGACATCGACAATAACTCACGAAGGTAAGAAGAACATAGAACACACACATGCACACACAGACACACTGCTACCCAACACATCCAAACAAACCATTCTACACTACATATGAGTAGGTGGCCAAGCCCCCCTACACACCCCATGTAGGTGTCTGTGCCCCACACACCACCCACTACTTTAATATTCGACATCCTAGGTCGTGCAAACAGATGCACAAAGCTAACCCACAACCACACATTACAGTCCCCCAACACACACCACACACAGAACACACACTTACACACACTACAGCTCTAAGAAACACATGTACACACAGTAACCTACCCAAACTGCGACACCAGAAGCACTGACTAACTGTCCATTAACGTCGTGAGATTACACCTCGTGCATTTGGTGTTTTGGTACTGTGTTCTTTGGGACCTTAAGCCTCGGGATTATGTGTGTCAGTATGTAAAGCAGTCAGTATGTGGTAGGTATCCCATTTATATGTACCTCCATGGTTATGTAGATGTTGTTAACCTATCTATATATCTACATATATATATATATATATATATATATATATATATATATATATATATATATATATATATATAGATATATATGTATATCCCCATATATCGACATCTCTCTCTCTCTCTCTCTCCCTCTCTCTCTCTCTCTCTATATATATATATATATATATATATATATATATATATTATTTTATATATATATATATATATAGATATATTTATATATATATCTTTATATATATATATATATATATATATATATATATATATATATATATATATATATATATTTGTATGGGTCTACTTTCATAGACCTAACGCGAATCGACACACAAGTTACCGACCCCAAACAACCGAAAACACACCACACCAACAACTCAAAATACCAAACACCACAACACCGACACAAAAAACGCCAACTACACATTGCACACAACAACATATCCACTAACCTTAACCTAAACCCTAACCCTAACGTCCGACACTACCGCACACTTACCCAACCCGCACCCTAACCCTAACTCACTTAACTCACCCCTAAACCTCAACACCGTCACTATCGCACACTCACCCTACCTGCACCCTAACCCTAACTCACTTAACCCACCCCTAAACCTCAACACCGTCACTACCGCACACTCACCCTACCTGCACCCTAACCCTAACTCACTTAACCCACCCTAAAACATTCAGCCCGTCACAATCGCACACTCACTCCACCCGCATTCTAACCCTGACACACTTAACACTACCCTACACTGCTCTACGTCACTTCCACACACTTACCTCACCAGAACCCTTAGTCCGACACCACCGCACACTCACCTTTCCCACACCCTATCCTAAAATCCCTCACTATCGTACACTTACCTGTCTGCTCCCCACCCCTAAATCTTTCACTTTCACACACTTACCGTATTGCGCTCACACGCTGCCGTTGTCGGTCTCTCAGCTGTCGGGATATCGCGTTTTCGGTAACCTACCTGTTCGGTCATTCCGTCTCGGTCTTCCGGGTGTCGGTGACGTGGCGCTTCGGTCTATGAAAGTAGACCCATATATATGTATATATATATATATATATATATATATATATATATATATATATATATATATATATATATAAAGCATACACCTTACATTGTGTACATGCCGGTTTGTCCTATTTCAACACATTCCTACATTTTGTGTTTTATCCTGTCAGTATACATGACTGCCATTGGTACATCTCAGGTAGCTTGATGGTATGTTATTGTGATGAATGTGTACATGGTTGCGTGTTCTAATCCTGGCAGTGATATCTTACCTCTGAGAGCAGGCACTGGTAGTGCAAGGTTGATGAATGCACATTTCAGAGGTTGTGTGTTCCACATGTTGATTATTCTGTGGAGAACTACCTACATATGCAAGCTGTGTTTAAGGTATACTATGTAACATGTACACATCTGTGAACATTCCTGTCAGGGATACTCCCCATTATTTGGAAACACATCTCTGATTACATTATACAAAACCCCTCACTAACACTCCGAGGAATCCTTGCAGAGTGGGTGGTGAACAGTAGCTACATGCCAAGGATCCCGCAAGTGGCTCTGCTCCACAGAGGGACAGTTAGTTGATTGATGGGGTGGTGACAGCAGACACATTTTGCCTATGCTTATGAGTGGCCTTGGCGGTTGGGCATGTACCTACCTATGTGTCTATGAACCCGTACATACAGTGTGGACACATGCTGATAGCTTAATATACTGTTCAGGTATTGACTTACCTTGTGCCAATGGCGGTTGTGTGTACAATAGTTGAGGGCTACCTATGTAGGATGCACACAGTAGACCACCTATACATGACAATTTACAGGTGGTTGTGTGTGTGTGCGTGCCATCCATGTTTGCTGTGTGTGCAGGTGGAGAAGGGTGTCAGTCCATGAGTTCCTAAACTGTCAGTGTGTGTGCTATACGTTCCCTCTTTGCCAAGGCATGGACATACTGGGCACACCTCTGTCTGCCTCCTGCGGCTACCACAGGGTGTTCATGGTCTGAGCCCCCCTGTGCCTGCGGTTCCCTTGGCAATGGTGGTGGGCTGTGAGGGCCTTCACCATTCTGTCCCTGCTGCAGCTGTTTCCGCAGGATCATATTGTGTAGCATGGCACATACTATGAAGATGTGGGCACACGTTCCTGGAGAGTACTGCAAGGCTCCACCAGATATGTCCAAGCAATGGAACTGTGATTTCAGCATCCCAAACACATGCTCTATGATGATTCTGGTTTCTGCGTGCACCTCATTATGGTGTTCTTGCATGGCTGTGTGTGCATTTCTGATGGGTGTCATCATCCACGGTTCCAGTGCATAGCCAGCATCCCCCACCAGGTGGCCATATGGGATGTCCCCCCTGGCAAATACCTGATACAGCTGTGAGGCATGCCAGATGTGAGAGTTGTGATAGCTTCCAGGACTGCTGGCACACACATCCATGATAATGCCCTGGGCATTGCACATGACCTGGCAGTTGATGGAGGTGAATCCCTTGTTGTTTATGTAGCGCCTACCCTGCTCACCAGGTGGTGACTTGATGTGTGTGTGCGTGTAGTCTATTGCACCCAGTACCTCCAGGTAGTCCGCCACAAGGTGGAAGAGATGCATATTGCTGGCCAACTCCTCCTGTGTTCGGGGGAATTGTATGTTCTCATTGGCATGTGGTAACATGGCATCCAGGAACTGGTGGAGTACCCTAGATGCTGATGCCTGTGAGATCCCCATGATATCCCCAGTTGGCCTTTGGAAGGTACCTGTGGCTAGTATTCTCAAGGTTACACATACCTTCATGTCCACTGGGATGGGTTCCCCTCTGTTACTTCTCGCTGTAAGGCGTGGCTGGCACAGCTCAACAAGTTGCTGTATGATGTCCCTGTCCACCCTGTAATGCCCTACTATCTCCAGATCATGTTGCCCCTGGTAGGTTACCCTGTGTCTGAACACTCGTCTCCTCCTCTGGTGCCTGAGATGGTTGTCAGCATCATCCTCCACACTACCATCAGTCTCAAACACATGCCAGTGAATCAAAGCTATGGCAGCCCCTAACATATACATATTAAAAGTTCCCTGTTTGTATACACCAATGTTGCAGAGTGTCTGGGAATACACAAGTGTGTGTGAGGCTTTCACACCTTATACTATTGTGCAATGGATGATGCTGGTGTAATTGGGTGTGTTTGTGCTATTCCAGCTGCAGGGTATCTTAATTATTGGTTTTAGAGCAGGTACTGCTATTGTGGGGCCTTTGGTGTTGACTTACGCTTGTCTACCATGATTCATCTATTGCCCTTTACTTTTATTTTCAAGCCAATTCGCCTCCCATTGTCAGGCATGCATCCAGCTGCCGCCTTTCTTGTTTTGTGCTTCCACAACCCAGGATTGTGTTGGGAAATGTGTTATGTAGTCGATCTACAGCAAAAGTTTGCTTTTTTCTGCTGTGACAGTTCTCTTTTCTTTGCTGTATGGCACCTCCCCTTTCCTGTTCTGCAGGAAGCTGCTAGCAGCCTTGTTAGCTGTTGTCTATGGCCCTCTGTGAGTTTCTAGGTGTTAATTACTCATTTGTATGCCAGTTACCATGCTGCAGAATTTCCTTATTGTCTTCCCATAACCTTCCTATTTTACCTAAGTTGCGTGCCATGCATGCACAGTTTCTGGCTTTTGAGCGTGTTTTCATACACGTTCATATGCACTTTCGGTCACCTTGTGTGCTCTCAGCTAAGCATAGCTATGGCTAGGTACACACCCCTATCCTCCGCTTTTGCTTAGCAACAGGCAACCCAGATTACCAATGCTCCAATGTGCTTACAGCTATGGGGGCGCACACCTCTCATGATGTCATGTTTACCTCCAGGCCACTCCTCGGTGTTGTACCGCTGCGCCGTGTGGTACATCCTTACGCCGGCGGAACATTTGCGATTCATTACTACTTGACTCATTTGCATGGCATTGACTACTAATTCCTAGTTACTGCGTGGAACACTGTCACAGACCCTTAGCAACCCTTGCGCCTTGGTTGTGGTGTAGCGTGCATACCATTGACTATTATGGTGAAATCATGATTTGTATTATATTGCAGTTTTATGACATCTAAATATATTTTCCTTGTGTTCCCATTTGCACACCCATGCACTGCAGTTATACTTTGCATTAGTGTGGCCATGACATTAAATGTTATTCTTTATGTATTGTGCTTGTTTTTTTATGCCATTGGCTGTATATTTAGCCTTTGGCATATGTTAACATTGTAATACGTAAGTTTGGTCCACTTTCATGGCTCCGATGTTATGTTTGAAAAAATGTAAACCGTTTTTTTGGTTTACATTTCTGCATGCTTGCGCTATGTCTGCACCACTTCATGAATCACTATATACCTTCATTTGCATGTTACACTGCTGTACATGGGGTAATTAGCATACAAGCGCCGTGAGCTGCACAGCTCTGGCATATGCTGGTAGTGCACATGGAAGCAGCTCTTACCTGAATCACTCAACGGCCATATTTGGTGCTAGATCTCTGACGCTACTCTGGCGCATGGCACACTCTTTATGAATTCTGGGGAAAGTCTTTAATCTCTTCTGAAATCTTTATAGATTATATGGGCCACATTCCAAAACAAAGTTGTGGACAGGGCAGTCTGTGGGGTAACCTAGTCCAGGATAAAACAAAAGTGTGTCAGAGTCTGGGTATAATGTTCTCTGGGACATTCAAACAACTTATGGATGATGTTGTAGGAGTGTCCTGGGCAACTGATATTCACATTTTATAATAGTTTGTGGTTATAATGTGCAGAAAACTGGATGAATTCATCCACTTCTCTGCAACAGCCATGGAGTGCAGGACTGCCATGTAAGAGTCCTATGCCAATGTCAAATTTCCCCATGTCCTCGGCACAACTGACTACACCTACATACCAATCAAAACCCTAGCAGTAGGTGATACTGAACATCATATCAACAGAAAGGGGTGGCCATTGCTCAGTTGTCAAGTTGTGAGCTCGGTACATGGCCTCATTATCAGTATCACTGCAACATGCTCCAGTAATATGCATGATGCAGAAATTTGGAGGGCATGTGGTGTGAGGGCCATTTTCCAACATGGTGATGTTCTAGAGGGTATCTTGCT
Source organism: Protopterus annectens (assembly GCF_019279795.1). Classification (NCBI taxonomy): domain Eukaryota; kingdom Metazoa; phylum Chordata; order Ceratodontiformes; family Protopteridae; genus Protopterus; species Protopterus annectens. The sequence goes on from NC_056735.1 coordinate 1,539,061,194, forward strand.
TGGTAAGTACAGGACCATAGCAATGATGTAATCAGAATCTAAACCTGTCAACAGTGAACAACGACATTAAATATGGGTTTTAACTGCTACAAACAGGTAGCTGTAGCTGTCTACTGGAGTCTTGGCTTATGACACCATACAGGGCCCTATCAATGCCTGCTGAGGATGTTTACAACAGAGTGTACATTGCAACATGGAACACCACAGAGCATATGTTTGGTGTGCTGAATGCAAGATTATGATGTCTGGACACATCTAGCAGCTGACTGCAATACACACCAAAAAGGCATTACAGATGGTCACCATTTTTTCCAAGCTGAACAAAATACTAACAGCAAAATATGGTGGCCTGCTAACTCTAGGCATGTGGGACCTACCTAAGGAATCAAGATGTCTGATCTTCAGCTATCCAAGCCATGACAGGATGATCAGGAGGACACAAGGGCAAGAATGCCCAGTCATGGCTGACTGTTGCTGCTGCTGCTGTATATTTTAGCTCAGGTGACATTTATTTATTTATTTAACATTTGTTGACCGGGAAAGTCCAACTAGGTTCCACAGATCCTGTTTCCAGCGGAGGCCCAGGGAGAAATGCTCCAGTCTACATTGCAACATTTAGCTCAGATCTTTGAGTCATGATAAGCCACACAAACAGAAGTACACAGATGAAGTGCTGATGTTCACACAGTGTCACCCCCACTACAACAGCATATCACACAACTACAGGATAAAAGCCAGCAGTTGTCCAGATGGAATAAAATATATACCTAAACACAATATCATCAGCCAAATATGCACATATGTGTGCTGCAGAAATGCACATTTTTGGATAGCTACAGACTTTAGCTCCAGACTAACAGCAAGCACTGGACCACTGTAGATAAGGTACATCACCAAAGTGACCATACTGCCCTGTGTGTGTGGCATACTTAATGTGCACATAATAGAAGGTGTTAATGGCAGGGTAGGCTGCAATTATATGTATGATTAATGTCTGTATGCAGCAGCACTGTCAGGATGCCAGTTCCAATGCCTATAGGAATGTGCATCAGGTGGACATAAAATAAACAGAAGAACCTACCTGTGGGGAGTTGTACAGTAACTCTGAGTTGTACAGTACATGTCATAAGAATATGTAACACTGTAGGACAACAGCCTAAACAATGCACAGCAGTTGCAATACAAACAACGTGGCAAAGAGTGTCAACAAAGCCACATACCTAACAAGGTACATACACATATGCTACATGTCTATCCTCTCCTGTCAAACATTAGACAATGGCATAATGCACAGGTGTGTGCAATGGCAAGAATCATCCAGATGCAAAAGCATCAAGGACAGGTATGACATAGTAGCCATTTAACATGCAGCAAACATGTGTGTATAAGGAGGTATGAATGAAAATGCACACATGGAAAGTACACTTCATCAAGGGGGTATTAAAGGTGAGAATTCAAGTTATAGGGGCATGTTCTGTTGGGGGGGAAGAAATGTGCAGCATGGCGGACAATAATAGAGTGTTCAATGTAGGAATCAAGAACATAGCCATGAGTTGCTGTGCTGATGCTCTAGTGATATGACTGATGTATATCAAGTAGCAACAGCAGATCTAATGACAGCAAGGTGAATAGGATATTAAGCATTAAGATAGGTAATAGATTGAAAGATGTATCAGAAGGACAAATATGTACAAAATGCAACAAACTGATAGCAATCTATTATAGCATCAGACAAGTGATAAAATGTTGAGACAACGGTCATCATTGCCACATTGTTAGGATGATACATCAGGACACACTTTGGATTAACTGCCAGTGTTACAGTAATGCAGTATAAAGTTCCATGCAGTATAAAGTGCCCATGCTGATGGCTTACAGCATAGTATTGGCTGATCCTGTCACATCCAGAAACAGTATGCCCATGATGCTATATCAAGTAGCTGAATGCAGTGACATTAATAGGTCGGAACACAGTGTGTGTTGAGCAGCACTGCGATGTGTATAAATGGGTGTATCTTCTAGGTTCTGAACAGGGTAAACAACAGCAGATGTGTGCGCAAATTGCAGCACAGGCACTGATGTATGAGGTCCATGTGTGGATCTAGTAAGGGGGATCTGCTTCTTCCCACTGGAGGTAATCTGCTCATGAGTTTCAGGCCACGTAACACTTGTTTTGTACTATGGTACCACTCCAGCACTGCCATAACAAGGCTTTTAACAATGTCTGCAACAGATACTATGCTATCCTGCTTTGCAGCCAATGCTGCTATGACTTCACCATGCCTGTGCTCCTGTCCCTCGTGTAATATATGCAGTTGGTGTGTTACATGATCAGTATTTTGAGCAAGTGCATGCAGGTCATTGCCATAATGTTGTTGAATGTTCACCAACCTGCAAGATTAGGTGTACACCACTTTACACTAATCCACTCACATCAGCTACATTCATATGTGCAGTCTGATGGACAGTATCACTCCATTGTGGGGCACAGTCACCATCACTACCAGACTTAACTGTGGACAGTGGGTCATGGTCATCATCATGTTCAGTATCTTATACTCTTACATCATAAAACTAGCCAGCTACACAATCCTCCCAATCAGAGGCTAAAGCATGAACCACAGGACTGTGCCCTCCAAGACTGGGTAATGTTGAACCAATTGCAGTGTCCTGTGTGCCAGTGGCTGTACTATCAGAATAAGGTACATCACATACCACCTCAAGATCAGTGTGCATGCTTGTGGAGGAGGAAGGAGGTGAATGTGCTGCAAATACAGAGATGAGAAATGTCATGCACACTGACAGAGGACACATGAGGAAGGTGATGATTCAAACATTTTGAGAAATATCTATCATTAATGACTAATTATCAAAATATCGACATGTGCACACACATCTGCTATTGTTCACCCTGTTCATAACCATGGGTGGTGCAATGCATCTAGAGAGCAGTGAAAATCTATATCAGGCAAATATCAAACACATGTGAAGGCCAATGTAAAAAGACACATGCATGCTCACATCCCCAACATGTTCTCTTCTGATTACATCTGCAGCTGTGAGAGTTGAAATGACATTGTGGTGTACAGACACATACAGTAGGAAGCATGTATATGTCATCATGGTACATGTTAACCAATGCATACAACGTAATCATAGCAGAGATTCACATACCTGAAGGCTGACATTGGTGACTGACTGGAAGGCAAGAGCCCTGTGCAAGTGAACAGAATGTCATTACACATATTGACACATAAACACAAGTATATCTCATTATAACACCTATATAGACTGTCTTACTAGATATAGCATCCTTGTAGGAGGCCAACCTCTGTCATTTGGTGTGTTGAACCTGTAGTGTAAAGTAGATCATGAGCACAAATGAGTATGTGTCATTCTTAACATCAGGTAATGGCAGGCAAAGGATACATGCAACCCTATCTGAGTATAGATACACATACCTGATGCCCAATAACAATGTGCTAAATGTGATGGCCCTTTGCAAGATAACAGAACATAAGTACTCATATATTCATATTGTATTGACACATAAGAGTAACTTAAGATGGCACCTATATTATCTACCTTACCAGATCTGTCAATCTCGTTGGAAGCCAACCTCTATCATTAGTGTGTTAAACCTGTAGGTAAAGGTGGAACATGAACAAAAATGAGTACATTTCACTCTTACCATCAGGCAGTAGCAGGCAAAGGATGCACACAACCCTATCTCAGTACAGGGACACATACCTGCCATCTGATGATGATGTGCTGAATGTAATGGTCCTGTGCAGGTGAATAAAATACAGACAGTTCGCACAGTGTCACCTAAGCAGTATTTATTTAACAGAACATGCAGTCAGTTTTATTGAGTCTTCCTCAGCCATAGCATATTATACTACATGATGCAGTTGTGCCACTGTGAAATACATGATAACAGATGAGACATGCAAATGAATGAATGACTATGAAATTCAAGTGCAAAATGCTGGGTTATATATGAATAGTGCACACACCAGTACATCATGGGACACCGGCCTCAATCGCTCCCTTAAGAATGTGATGGTTCTGGCAGGTGGGAGGCCAGGAATAGTGTTGTCTCATCCAGGGGAGGTATGTGTGGCCTACCACCAGTGGGTTTCTTCTTCCACTCATACTGGTAGAGTTTGTTAGCTGCATTGGAAGATCATGTCAGATCAGCAGCAATGAAAGATGTCCTGTGAGGATTTATGCCCACCCAGAGGATGATGCCCCGCCATAACTGTTTCCCTCAGAATGTATGTCCCATCTTACCTAGTAAATACCTGCCATGTTTTTGCAGGGCATCCAATATAACTTCCTTTTCCAGGTGGGAGAAATGATAATTTCTGCTTCATGAAGAATGTAGAAAAATTAAATTTGCACATATCAGAAGGTATATATGTAGTGCACCTATTTTCAAATCAGCATTAAACGTATAAGATGATATAATGCACTTCATATACATTCTACTGATATGCAAAAGTATAGATGCCAATATTATACATATTGCCATTATTACAAATAAGCATGATAAACATAAATGATATGCATTATGTGCTAATTACGGCATTAAACATAAAGCATAGATGTTCAACACACTCGCCAGTCCATACCTCAGGATATATCATACACCCAGAGGTGGGTTTAGAACCCAGCTCTTTGGGAATGCTGATGATCATGAACCATTCACATTACCACTGCATTACCAGTTCAAGAGGAACATGTTTGGGTAGTTCACACCTATTGTCATATGCAGAGCCAACTAACCATACAATGTCAATTACGAACCACAAACCAAGCAGCAGGAGTATCATAAAGTACCACAACGAAGACCAGATAATCCACTTTAATAAAAGCAGTCAAACACTAGCGCCTCGGCTTCCAAAAAGCCTTCCAGGAGTAAAATGCAATAAAAAAAACTTGCCTTATATACAAAAAACTTACCTTTAATCAATTATAATTAATTAATCATTCAGTTAAATACAATTATATTAAATATTTCCAGCAGCATTCTTGATTAAGCCATCTGGGGGTCAATGTGGAGTATTTTAAAATAAATAGCTTCTTTATACAAAAGTTTTCTGCTCAAATTCCCATTTGTAGGTAAACATTCTAACTTTTCTTATATAGTCGCTTTTAAACCTTCAGGATCACTATTGTGACAATACTTAAAATGTTGGGCTAGAGGGCTTTCAAGTTTCCCAGATTTAATATCTCTCCAATGTTCTTGTAATCTGGTTTTGAAAGCCCTCTTGGTTTATCCTACATAAAATAAACTGCATTCACATCTAATAGCATATATTACACATTCTGTAGAGCAAGAAAATACTCCCCTTGTTTAAAAATATATTCTTTTATATATTCAAATGATTTAATAACATACCAACAACTGATACACATATTACAAGGAAAGGTTCTGTAGTCACTAATCCCATGACTTAAAACATTACTTGGTCTCTTAAATTTACTATGGACAACAATATCTTTAGTACTACGACCTCTCCTATATGAAAGCACAGGAATTTTATCTATAATACCTTGTAAATCTTTGTATTTTAACAAGAAATCCAAGTAATACAACATTTTCTCTATTTCTAAACCTAAAATATTATAAGTAGTAACAATAAAAAAACTATTATTCAAAAATTTCCTATTTACCTACAAAGGGCATGTTTTTTGTATATAAGGCAAGTGTTTTTTATGGTATTTTACTCCTGGAAGCCATTTTGGAAGCCAAGGTGCTAGAATTTGACTGTTTTTATTAAAGTGGATTATCTGGTCTTCGTTGTGGTATTTTATTTAACCATACAATGTCACCTACAAATATTGGGAATATCGAATAGCTGTTAATACAGTAATTCACACCATGCTACTGAATTTTCTAATGTATTCACATGTGACTAACATATGTAGCTATCTTTGTCAATCAGCACCTCAATACAATACAAATATAAGTACATATACATCTTAGCTTTGAAGGCTCAATGTGAACATAGAAAGAAAGACACCGGCTTAACCATTCAGATATACTACTACTCCCATTGAATGACACTGGAGCTTACAATTTAAGACTCAGCATCAGTAGCTCTCATAACCCATTGATATACACCAACACTACTATGCATTAACAGGATGAATGGCATTCCCTGTGATTATGGACAGAATCCATCTATATCAACAATTCACTGGAGCTGATGAAAAATGTATACATACACCTGCATATGGGAGAAACCTCACTGGCAATGATGGACATTTATCCATAAACATGCACATGGAAGAAGACCATCCATACTCTTTATGTAACTGACGTTTGTATTCAAAAGATTTTACACTGCAATCTTCATGTAATATGACTTATATGGTACATACAGGTCATTCTAACCATCACAGATCAATATTATGTACAGACATTGACAGCAGCAACACAAGCATCTGATACCATGACAGCTTAACTTATGGGTAGTTTGCATCAAGCAGGTATACCTAACAGTGAGGAAATGTCACCTCAAATGGTCATTAAGTACTATTTGAGAAATACGTAATTAATGAGCTTCATTAGCATATCATATGTTGAAATCACATCCACAAATGTCTGACTAAGTTCTTGAATCTCGGCACATGCTCATCGCAAATGCCCAATGGTTGCCATTAATGTGCACATGTAAGACACATGCCAGATGCTCAGCGAAAGATTGTTACCAACCTACTTTTCCAATTTTAAAATGTGATGATACATTTTGAGATCATTCCCTTTATACTTGAGAAGTGAGTGGTACTTCAGTAATCAACTTATACAAGGCATTTATTATCATTGTTTATATTGATTCTAAGGAGATGTCAGCTGAAAGGAGGGTGTGGCATGTTTGAGTGCCCAACTGGATGGATAAGGAGACTATTCAGATGCTGGCAGTACATGTTCAACATGACATAATGATGCAGACACACCAGAGGAACTTTGCCCAGATGGACATGTGGAACATAATTGCAAGTGTGCTTCTAGAATGCACCAGTATATTCAGGACTGGCATACAGGTCGGACACTGTTACAATGGCTTCCATCATAGTGATTGGAAGCAACTGCAGCAGAAGATTACCGAGGTTCACCAACAGTCCCAAGATCTCTACAGTAAGTGCCATATTCCACATCCTAACACCTATTGCATGCAGTTATCATTTACTGAATATATATTGCTCAGTACTGATTTTTGATTCCTAGGTATTCATGGTATAGTCAACAAAACGTAATATGTAGAAGAATAGTGGAATGAGTGCACAAACACATGACTTCTAATGCTCAGAGTGCATTTATAGTGGTAAGATATTTCTTCTGTGTTACCATCATTAAACTTGCAGTAATGCAGAAAATGATTGAGTAGTACACTATTAACAACTGTTTTACTGTGCACTCTAAGCTTATTCATAGACAAACACAGACAAGCAGGTGTACAGTAATATATAGTAACAACATTTCTCATTCATGGATGTATGTGTCTAAGACATCTAATTTACCCTTGTATTTAATAAGATTCCCTATTTCCACCCTAGAAAAAAACTTGTATTGTTCTTTAACTCAACTGAGTAAGCTATGTAGCATTGTCAAATGAAACTTAGTGGCTGTGGGTTCAGAACCCACTTAAGCATTTTTAGCCATTTTGCTTATACACCAATTTATTTTTCATTAATTCAAACAAGTATGATTCTGTTGTATGCTTAGGTGCTGCTGTAGTGTCCAAAACATGTTTTATTGCTAGAGTGCATTAATGCCTAAAGCACATAGGCCACGGAAGACTACGCATTCCTTCATTAACTGCAAAACTTCAGGACTATTCCAAGTTATACAGTTTAATGACAAAACTTTGCTATGCTTCAGTTGTAATACTCATGAAAAAACTTAACTGACTAAGCTAAGTGTTATATGTTCACCAATGGCTGTAAAGATACACTATCTTCAAGCTGAATTAGAGATATGTGAGCAATGCAAGTGGACAGGGATTAAAAATGACTTAAAAATGACTGAGTTATGCAATTACGCTTGTTTTAAAGCACATGTGCATATAAAATTCTAAGAATGTAGTATAGCTGCAAGGGTCATAGGTTAGTGTGTTCTAGTCCCACATAAGTCCTTTTGTTTCTGTAATGCTCATATTTTGCTATATTAGACAATTATGCATGCTTTGTGCAAAAGAAAATCTGTAAAGACACCTTTGATTGTAGTACCTACTCCATTTAGGCCACAGATGACTATGCACTTCTTTAGTATTCTCAACACTTTGACCATTTACACTCCATGTAATACAGTTTAATGATAAGGATGTCACTGAGCTTCAGTTGCAATACTTATGAAAAAATTAAATGACTAAACTCAGTCCTAAATGTTCAGTAATGAATGTAAACGTATTACCTTCTAGATGAATTAGGAATGTGTGAGCAATGCAAGTGGACAGCCATTAAATATGACTGGGTTATGTAATTACACTTGCTTAAGGCAAATGTGCATATAGAATTCTAAAAATATACTTTAGCTGAAGGGGTATCTCTTTATGTACATTCAGTCATTGTGTTGTTTTATACTTATGGGTTCTGTTCACACATTAGTCCTTTTGTCTCTGCAATGCCCATCTTTGGTCATGTTAGACACATATGCTGGTTTTGTGCAACAGAGCATCTGCAATGGCATCTTTTTGTTTTAATACACACTCCATTTAGGTTGCATATGACTATGCATCATATCAGGAATGCCTTGTAAAACATTAATGGTGTGTTGTCTAAATATTAAGGCACCCTACTCTGTCATACAACACGTCGTCAACTTCCATTTACCTTTATCTTCAAATGCCTTTTCATATATCTCTGTATCATAGTAAAACCCTAATAAAAGACAAAGTTTTCCTTTAAATGAATATGTCACAATTAATCCTGTACTTAAAATGGGAGCTGCCAAACTGTAATTTTTTTTACTAATTTTGCTTATTTTAATAGAGTATATGCATTTTTAAATAGAATTTTATACAGATTTTTGTACAATAGGCACTTGTTGAAATGTGGGTATATTTATGTATGTCTTGTTACAAATATTGTAGGAAGACTGGTTTTTATTAGGTTTTTATTATGCTTCTATCATATTTTTTTTGTTTCAGACAGTGACTTTGTTTTGCACTGATGGTAACATATGATGGACACTCATGGGTTAAGGAACTAACATGAGGATGTAATGTGATTGGGTGATGCATGTTTTAAGTTGTATATAGGTCATGTGATTTTTTATGGAATCAGGTTTTGATGAAGTCCTTGAAGGGACAAAAACACTTAACTTGTTGTTTTCCTAATAAATAGTTGAAACACACTCTTGACCTGGACAGCGTGTGATTTTTTTATGGTTATTGGTACTTCACTGCATGGACTGAACATTAAGGTTGTTATATACTCTTCTTTCACATAAATGTATGTGCACATGTATGGGTGTTTAGATACTTAGCAGGCTTGTATATGTTTCTGTGCATTATTATACCAAGAAGCATTTTTTGATGTGTGTTGCATTCATGGACTTTTTCAATGATGTCATACTATTTTTAGGATGACACCTACATGTAATTGTGTAATGTGCTTGTGTTGAGTGATATTTAAATATGCATAAATATGATCTGTCAACAGCATGTATGTGTATCTGTTATGTACATATATTATAACATGACCATACAGTATATTGTAAGGACAATCTGTAAAGATGTGACCCATACCTCCCATTTACAAATGTAACCTAAAAAAGCTGTCAGAATATTTGTTACCAATAGTGTAATGTTTAACTACTTTGCATTGACATCACAGCAATCCAATGCAGTGTTTGCATGTGGGATTTGTTTAATAGCACATAGTCCACGTGGGATATATCAACATGTTCTACAAGTTGTACATTTTATATTTTTATCATTTCATGGTACTTTATTATTAACACATCAATGTATATGTTTTTTTATTCTCATTCTAATATGAGTGTATCTATGTGTAAGTTGTGGTTTCCCTTCTTTTTTTTCCTCAAATATTTTTTTTTATTTTCAATTAAAATAACATTTACATAATATTTTTAAATATCATTTTAAACAACTATATACAATATTTGCAATAGCCTGACTTTCAGTTATATACACTGTATGTTATTAAATATAGAATTAACAGATCAGTTATCAGAGATACAACACTGATTATTGCAGAGTGTCCAACAAAGATATAACTTTCTTCCAAGGATTATTTACCAATGGCCTGGGATAGATTTGTAGTTCTTTGATTTTTATTTCCATCGATGCAGTTGTCTTCAGTAAAATATAGAATTCTTCCAAGGTCGGGGGTGTATTTGAATTCCACCTTCTGGTTACGCATTTCCTAGATATAGCAAGTATTGTCAATAACAAATATATATGTGTCTTATTCAGGTAGGGACCTTCATTTACATTTAGTATAATCTATACTTTAGTTAAGGTAAAGGATTCATTGAATAAAGCTGGTAAAAATTATTGATTCCATTCCAATATGATTTAATTTTATTACATTCATAAAAAAAATATGAATCCAGTCTGCTTTATTTGACTTTTCACACCTCCAGTGAAACACATTTTTAGTAGTACTGATCTTTTTAATTCTATCTGGTGTTAAAAATGCTCTATGTAAGTATTTCCAGTTAAATATTTTCCAGTACTGTGTGTTAGAAGTGTAATTAACTGATAGTAAGATGTTAGTTTTAATTTCTTCTGTTAACTGCATTTTGTTAAGAACTGCCAGTATGATGGTTTGGGAATTGTTTTATATGTTATTAACTCTTTATATAGATTTGAAATAGAATTTTTCTTTTCACAACTATTATATATAAATTCATACAGAAAACTTATTAGATTTGGAATATCATTAAATGAGGAATTAATTAATCTGCATAAATCTTCAGTGTACATTAGAATGCTTTGTAAGGTTAATCAGTCCTGTGTTGGAATATTGTAAGCACTTTTTATCATATGTATACCTAAAACATTTAATTTATTTACACATTGAAACCAGCATAAGAATCCATTTTGTTCCCAGGAGGTTATTGTTTCCCCTATATATTTTGTGATGAAAGTTCTTAGTGATGGTAAATGGGGTTTAAAGGTCAAACCAAAGTTCTAGATCTATGTTTGCATTGATAAGTTTCCTAAAGGAATTGATGTAATGATTAATCAGTGTTGTTTTAGGAGGTTTTCTTATATTATATTGTACACTTATGCATAGTATGTACCAGGGTTTGTTTGATTTGTCTACTATTAAACATGTTTTAACAGATTCAATTCATTTGTTAATACAGCCATTGTTAATTCTTTCCAGTTGGCAAAATAATTTGGGTTTATCCAGTCTATTGTAGTTTTAAGCACAGATGCTTTTATATATGTTTCTATTTCTGGGAAGTTCAATCCTCCTTGTTTCCAGGGTCTAATGTGATGAGTTAGAGCTACTCTATTCTTTTTGGGATACCATAAAAAAGTTATTAAACATGAGTTTATTTCTTTAAGAATGTATCTTTCAGGAATTAACTGTATTGCTAATGCTACATTTAGTATTTTTGGCAATAAGACCATTTTTATTAATTGCAATCTGTCTTCAAACGTTAATGTAATTTTGTTCCACTTTTCTATATATATTTTTATTGTTTCAATAATGTTTTCATAATTTATTATTATTTTGCTTATATTTTTGCATAACACTATTCCTAAATAATTTAGTGTAAGTTCTTGTTTTCCTGTAATGGATTTATCTGTAACTTGTAGTTCTTTTTTCTTATTTAAAAATAGAAATTTTGATTTTGATCTATTAAAGTGTAGACCTGAATTCTTATAAAATTTCTCCATTACTTATTCTAGCTCTCCTAATGACTCTCTGGAATTTGATAGGGTTAATAAAATATGATCAGCAAAAAGCATTATTTTAGATGTGTACTGATCATAGACTTCTACTCCTTTTATTCTTGGATTATTCCATATTATTTCTGCAAGTATTTCTATAGCCAAAGCAAATAAAATAGAAGAAAGGGGGCATCCTTGTTTAGTACCTTTCATTAAATGGATAGATTCTGAGATGAAAGGACCTAATTTAATGTAGACTAAGTTATTAATATATATGTTTTTTAGTAATAAGATGAAGAAAGGAGGAAATTCAAATAATGCTAAAGTTTTAAATAGATATTCCCAGTTGAGAGAATCAAAGGCTTTTTCCTATGTCTAATCCGATTGCAAGTGTTTCTCTATCTTCTTTATTTGCATAATGTATAAGAGTAAGTATCCTTTTAATATTATCATGTGTGTGCCTGTTATATAAAAATCCAGTTTGATCATTATTAATTGTCTTTGAAAGTGGGATTTTAATTCTGTTAGCTGGAATTGACATGAATATTTTGTAATCATTATTCAGTAATTATATATGTCTGTATGAGGTGCAAAGGTCTGATGGTTTATTATCTTTTAGAATTGATGTTATGAGAGAATATTTCCATGAGGGTGGTATTTTTGCTTCTGAATGGACTTCTAGCAAAGTTTTATGAAAAAGGGAGATTACTGTTGAAGGGAAGAGTTTGTAAATTTCCATAATTATACCATCTATACTTGGAGCTTTGTTAGATTTACTTTATTTTATCTTGTAAACAATTTCCTTGTAGGATATAGGTTTTTGTAGATCTAGTTTTAAGTTTTTGGGAATTTTTTTTATATTGATAAGGTTTGTATCTAAGTTTTTTGGTTGGTATCTAAATCTTCTTTTTTGAAGTGTTCCATATAATGGAACCAAAATGCTTCAAGGATGTCGCCTATAGCTGATACTTCTTTCCCTTTCTTTTCATGATATATACTACTAATGTTATTTGCTTTAGATTGTATTTTAATTCTTGTAGATATGTTATATAGATATCTGGGGGAGATGGCTAATGAGTTTATTTTTAATTTTTCCAAGGCTAGACAAGTTTTGTGTGTTAGAATTTCATTATATTTTTTATTTAATTCCTCTATTTCTTTTTTGACATCGGGACAATTCTGATTTTTTTTTAGATTTTGCTGTCAAGAGTTTGGTTTACAAGTCTAATGATTCAGATTCCCACTTTCTGACTTTGTTTTTGTACCAGCTAAAGGTCTTACCAAATAAATATGCTTTTAATGAGCCCAAACCATGGCTCTACTGATTTCTGTTGTATTATTAATTTCAAGAAACAATTGTAATTCTGACAACATCCAGAGTCTGAATTCTTTAATTTTCATTATATATGATGGAATTCTAGTTGAGAGGATTAAAGGTTTAAACTCTGTTTGGAGCTTCATTATGAGAGTTATGATCCGAGAAGGGGCATGGAACTATTGAGAAGTTGAGGATTCTGTTATTAAATTTAATTATAACAAATGTTAGTAGACCTTCTTTGTCTTCATATTTATAAATAACTTTTGGAGTGATTATGTTTTTCTTCCAGAGAATTGATACTCCTTTTGTTTTTGTTCTATAAGAGGATTGAGCTAAGACTGTATAGTCCTTAGAGTTCCAAATAAAGCTATCATTAGTCTTAAAATGCATTTCCTGGAGAAATACTACTTGTGCCTTATTTAGATTTAAATATTTTAGTAAGTTTGATCTTTTATTTGCATTATTTAAGCCATTAGTATTTAATGATAAGAATGTTAAATCTATTTCAAGTTATTGTTGGAAGAAATCGTTTGCTTCTTTTTTTATCAATTTCATTATAGTAGTTATACCATATTCTCTTATAACATTGAATGCTATTTTTATGTGTGTAAACTTGGGAGTATAATTTAATGTTATTTCTTCTTTAAATACAAGTAGGGTAAAATTCTGGTCAGGCAATAAAAAAGTACTTCTATAAAACATTAATTCTAAAGTATAAAATACAAGTAAATATGAATTTTCCATTAAACATGGAATGAAAGTCATTCCTAATCCAATAGATAAAGATAGATATATTGGATTATCACTCATACCTTTAACTAACAATATCAACTGAGCTCCATATGTTAAATTATTATATGGAGACTTTTCTTAAAAGAGATATGAAATTCTACATTATTCTGTTATTGTTTTATAGTATTTTATATATCAGGATGGAATGTTAGTAGTGTAAACAATAGAAAATATCCAGTATTTAGTTACCCTTAAGAGATCCCAAATATGTCACATATGTCATTTTGTATAAATTAAATGCAACAGAAGAGCATACACCAAATAAGCCAACAACAAATAGATTATTACTAAAATAATTTGACTAAAAGGACTCTACAGGAGACAATGAGTTATTACCAATGAAATATGAATTTACTGAAGGTGTACTGTCTTCCTTAACTTTCACAGTCTTCAGCTCACCAACTTCAACTTACACGTATGAAAAGACATGGTTTCTCAGTGGTATCCTGACTCTGAGTAGACGTGCCCAACATTCTAGTGTGCAGTGCTTTTACATATTTATAGATTTACAAAGCAGAGTCTAAGAATGAACTATGATCACCCTGACAATTACCATCCTGCATAGGGCACCTCCTGCTTCCAGAATGGGTAATCATATCAGATCTAGAATGAATGTAAAGGTACCCTTATGGTAATCAAGACTTACCTTAGGTAAATATTAATCAAATAGTATTAAACCATCTTAGAGAGTTCTTGGAACAGTTAGAATACTCTTAAGCCTCTCCTCCCTTGACCAAAAACAGAGATTTCCCTTCCCTTTCTTTCCCTTGTTTTAAATCAGTACTAATAAAAGAAATTCAGCAAACCTAGGTAAACAGAAGTAGCATTCAGTAGTCCGTCTTGTACATGACTCGCAATCCATTAAACAAGTCAGTGACTAGCACCACTTTAGTAAACATTATAAAGACAAATTAGAAATAATTTACTAGCTCTTTATATTTTCTGATAAAGCAAAAAGTTAACAATAAGCTAGTTTAACTAAAAGTATAAAGCATTTCAATTTTTCCTTGCATGTATACATTTCTACTTATACTGTCAATAGCTGTCTTTGAAATCTGTACAATACTTCACTTCTTCAAATCATTTATTTTTCAATTCAGGTTTTGTTTTGTCAAAACAGCAACATTTCAAGGGCACAATTAATATTTAGACTGATGTTTCAAATAAATAACTTTTCAGTTGTCAATTAAGTTAGTTTAGAATGTATGGTTAGTGCAAATATAGCATGTTGGAAAAATAATATGTATTTTTTGTGTGCTCTAGACCCTGTCATATGCAAGTGACATATATAATGTAGCATATATAGAGCAGATAGCTTATGGATTCAGGTTGTTAAAGTAAGCTATGCTTGTTAATCAGGCAGTTTCATTTAAATTCACAAGTAATTTGGGGACATTTCAGTTGAGTTTCCAGGAATGTGTAGTTCAATGTGAGTAACTGAATCCACTTTTCCTCATAAACAGATGTCACAATTCATTAAACTAAGCAGAGTCTAACATGTGTCTAATAATCATTATAAAGACAAAGAATAGTAATTTCCTAGCTCTTCAAACTTTCTGATATTGCAAAATGTTGACAGTAAGCTATTTTAACTGGAAGACTAAAACATTTTAATACTTCCTTCTGAATATACATTTTTACTTTTACTGTAGTGTCAAGACCTTTCTTTGAAATCTATGCATTACTTCACTTCTTTCAAGTCATTTATTTTACAGTTCAGATTATATCTTGTCAAAATGTCAATAGCATTTCAAGGACACATTTAATATTTAAAGTAATATTTTAAATGAATAGCTATCAGTTGCCAAGTGTGTTTGTATAGAGTGTGAGGTAACTGCAAAGATAACATGTTGCAAAACGTAGTATGTATCTTTTCATATGCTCTAGAGACTGACAATTTTAAGCAACATATAAAATGAAACTTTTACAGTGCCGACAGCTTGTGAAATCAGCATGTTAAACTGAGTAATACTTTCTAATCAAGCAGTTACATTTAAGTGCACATGTAGTTTGGGAACATTTCAGTTGTGTTTCCAGGAATATGTAATCCTATAAATAGTCCTATTATGTATTTATTTTACTTTTCTTAGGTTGTTTTTCATTTTAATAACTAAACAACATTACTTTTTCTTATTATTTGTTATCTGTGAGGCTAAATGCACTTTTCAGGTTCACTGTGTCCTTAGAAACTGTAGCAATTGTTTAGTGTTGCTATGGCAACACAACTAGAATGTGATGAAAGCTTCACTTCTCTTAACCAACAGTACATTTTTCTCTCTTTTTTTATGTATTTCTTAATACTCATCATCTTCTTTCGGCTGTTCCCGTTAGGGGTTGCCACAGCGGATCACCTGTTTCCATTTCTTCCTGTCCTCTGCATCTTGCTCTGTCACACCAACCACCTGCATGTCCTCTCTCACCACATCCATAAACCTTATTTTAGGCCTTCCTCTTTTCCAGTTACCTGGTAGATTCATCCTTAGCATCTTTTTCCCAATATACTCCGCATCCCTTCTCAGCACATGTCCAAACCAATGTAATCTTGCCTCTCTGGCTTTGTCTCCAAAACTTCCAACCTGGGCTGACCCTCTAATATACTTATTCCTAATCCTGTCCACCCTTGTCACACCCAGTGCAAATCTTAACATCTTTAACTCTGCCACATCCAGCTCAAACTCCTGCCTGA
This sequence comes from Protopterus annectens, assembly GCF_019279795.1. Taxonomy (NCBI): domain Eukaryota; kingdom Metazoa; phylum Chordata; order Ceratodontiformes; family Protopteridae; genus Protopterus; species Protopterus annectens. Next base: position 1,539,077,872 of record NC_056735.1, read on the forward strand.
AATAATTCAAAGGACAAATGTACATGAATGGAACATTTCAGAGTTAATCACGAACATGTCCCCAATCCCAATAAGCATAACAGTGACTATCATTAATCTAATAAATATTGTAATAACAATTTATTAAGTTCACTATTCCAATTAGTCTACCTTAAAACTAGATTATTTTAGACTATTATTTATCTATGTATAGATAGTGAGTTATTAAATATATACGGACTATATTAGTATAGTAAATAGGAGAGAATTTAGAAAGGGAGACAAGATACAGTTAAAATAAATAATGAGAAAAGAAAGGAGAGAAAGAAAAGTGAAAATTAAGAGAAAATACACATATACTATGTACGTTGATTTACAGTATAAATATTTTATGTGCTATATAACCCTCCTTCTGTGAAAGGAAAGTACCCTGTTTTACATACCTGAGGTAATGTGAAAACTCTCATGTGTCATCTATTTTCAAAAAATATATATATACAGATTCCAGTAGTTAGTTAACTTTGTTTTCAAATTCCAAGCAGTAAAAGTGGTCCTTTAAAGTAATGTTAAAACAATTTATATCATGGTAGATGCTTTGAGAGATTTGGCTGTAACAGTATCAGTATTTTGCTTCTTTTTGACATCTGTCCAGACATTTGTTTCTTTTGTTCTCTTGAGAGAAGGTAACATCCAATCCATATCTTCTGATAAAGTAATCAGATTATTAGTTTTAATAAATGAAGAGGCTTCCTCTAAGTCAACAAAAGTCCTCATCTGGTTGGCATACAGTATTCTTATCTTAGCTGGATATGCAAGTTGTGCCTTGATGTTATTTTGTTTCAGAAACGTTATCATTGACCACACTTTTTTCCTTTGTTCCATTATTCTAGATGAATAGTCATTATCAAATCTTATCAGGCTCCGTTTATATTTTAGAGGTGCCTTCCTCCAAGCAGATCTTAAAATCAGTTTCTTGTCCAAGTATGAAAGAAATTTGATAATTATTGACCTAGGAGGAGAGTTTGAGTTAGTGGCAGGTTTCCCAAGAGCTATGTATGCCCTTTCAATGCCAATGGAAAGTCCTTCTTTTAAATTTAAAAAGTCAGGGATCCAGCTTGATAAAACGGAAATAATATCCTCACCTTCTGTGTTTTCAGGTAATCCTAAAATCCTGATGTTATTTCTCCTCTCCCTGTTTTCCAAGTCATCTACTTTATTAACCAACCAAGTGTTTTGTTTAAGAAGCAGTTCTTTCTGTTTCCACTTACTTAAGTCTACTTTCTAAGTCATTTAGAGAAAGCTCTATTCCTGTTATCCTTGCCTGGTGTTGTTGTAGCATTTCCTTGAGGGTGTCAACCTGTTTTTGACTACTTGTTTTAAGATTTTCCAGGTTCTCTTTAAAGTCATCCATCTTCAAAGACAACTCCTGCAGGGTAGATGCCATCTGTTGTAGTTCCTTCTTTAAGGCAGCATCATGATGAGAATTCTTTGAGTTGCTCATTTTAACAAGTGCATATATCTCCAAGCTTTTTGACAGGAAATTATTTGTAAAACTTCACCAAAGTTTGTAATTATGTAAATTAGTCCTTTATCTATAAGATTTTATACTTTGAAGAAACAAAAAAATTCCTGTCTTATTTAACTAGTTATATGGAGCTCTAAAATACTGCTGCTTTCAGCTAGCCATTCAGGCTCTGCCCCCTGTGGTTTTCCTTCTGTGTTTCACAAAACCTGTACAGACTGGTTTCGCATATAGTCTATGGCATTGTTTATCATAGATGTGCTGCACTCGTGTGTGTGTGTGTGTGTGTGTGTGTGTGTGTGTGTGTGTGTGTGTGTGTGTGTGTGTGTGTGTATGTTGTCCAGACATATTCCATGCTATTATTGACAAACATGCACATGTTACAGTAGATTTCATCTTGCTTTTCACATATGTTCTGTAAAATCATGTCATCCTGCAAGATGTTTTGCCATGTTGAGTGTCACATTCAGTCATTTTCTTTATCATCCTAAATTAGAGCAATCTATGGATTGTAAGGATTTCAGTGTTGTGCATTCCCTTCTGTCAGGCCTGTGATGTCTAAAACTTGACAGTCTCACTTCTGATTGGGCTACTCATCCATATGGGCCAGTGCTGTTACTTTTTTATTGTGTGATGCTACTCATGTAAAATGAACACAGGCAAGGAGGCTAGATCCAAATACAAAATATTTATTCACAAGTAATTTAAGCGCTTTCGGTTCACAAAATGTACAAGCTTCATCAGACAAAACAATTGAACCGAATTCAAAATTTAAATATAAAACCATAATGACGTCATCACATTTTAGATCCAAAATTAAAGAAACAGTCACTTAAAAATATATATACATAAATAAGTAATATACATTTAAACTTTTTATACATTTAAAAATGTAATATAATTTTAACGTCTATCCAAAGTTTTAAATTTCAGCAAACATTTTAAAGAACACATTTCATTAAGTCCAGGAAAAGCATAAGCATTTGTTAACAATTGCCACCACAACTCTCTAAGCTCAAGCCTTAGGGACCATGACCCACCCCTAGAGTCAATCCTAACCTGTCTGATAATCAAAAATAAAAAGAAATGATCATTATTTTCATTAATATGCCTAGCTAGGGCATTAGTATGGTCCCTCCTAGAGATATAATACGGATGTTCATAAATCCTCTGCTTCATGTGGTGTTTGGTTTTACCAGTATAAAATTGGGGACAACGTTGGCATTCTGCAAGATATACAACCCCAGTACTATTACAGTTAAATCTACCCTTAACAAAATATGTAGCAGACCTAATAGAAAACTTATTAGAAGTCTTAACGTGCTTACATTGGGAACAATTTCCAAATTTAAACATCTCACTTGATCTAAAACAAATAGCATGTACTCTCTCTACCATATTCTTAATGTTGGCACCCCGTTTGTAAACTATTTTTGGAATCTCAGGTAACTTATACCTCAGACTATCATCATCCATTAGAAAAGCCCAGTTTTTACATATTACTGAACATACTCCAGGGGCATCCAAGGACAAGGTATTAATAAAATATAAAGGGATGTTACTAACACTATTCATTCCTAGTCCATGTTCAACCTGCATTTTATTATCTAAATTAGCATCCAAAGCACCATTATTATTACAAAGTTTAGGTTTAAACCACCTTGAATTCCATTTAATTATAACCTCATGTCTCAATCTCTCTGTATCTCTGGAAGGGACCATACTAATGCCCTAGCTAGGCATATTAATGAAAATAATGATCATGTATTTTTATTTTTGATTATCGAACAGGTTAGGATTGACCCAAGGGGTGGGCCATGGTCACTAAGGCATGAGCTTAGAGAGTTGTGGTGGCAATTGTTAACAAATGCTTATGCTTTTCCTGGACTTAATGAAATGTGTTCTTTAAAATGTTTGTTGAAATTTAAATCTTTGGATAGACGTTAAAATTATATTAAATATTTAAATGTATAAAAATTTTAAATGCATATTACTTATTTATGTATACATTTTTAAGTGACTGTGTCTTTAATTTTGGATCTAAAATGTGATGATGTCATTATGGTTTATATTTAAATTTTGAATTGAGTTCATTTGTTTTGTTTGATGAAAGTTGTGCATTTTGTCAAACGAAAGTGCTTACATTACTTGTGAATAAATATTTTGTATTTGGATCTAGCCTCCTTGCCTATGTTCATTTTGGAAGTTTGGAGTCTTGTTGTTTTAATTATGCTACTCATGTATGCAAATTGGTGCTCTTATTCAGTAAACATCAAACAGTTGTGGGTATATCGATGTGTGCACATGTCATGGCATTATAAACATTACATGGTGCAGCTAACATTGTTCAGTAATGTTTGCTTACCTTGCTAGATCTCTTAACTGCATCTTCTTATGCACTAGTGAGACATCTGACTATACTATTCCTTGGCATGCGAATTACACAAAGAGACAGTCAGCAGATACTGGTGTGTGTGTGTGTGTGTGTGTGTGTGTGTGTGTGTGTGTGTGTGTGTGTGTGTGCTTATTTTCAGGTCATTTTAGGTACTGTTCTGACATATTGAATGATGTCTTATTGTTCTGTTCAGTTACACATCCACTATGCATGTTATTGCTGGCAGGTTGTTTTACACAACTTTGATGATGACAGACCCAATACTTTCACACAAAGTACACCATTCGTGCTCCTCTCCAATCAGATTATGATGTCATCTGACCCATTCCTTAAATTTTATGACTGCATTACTTATGACATAGATGTCTTGCAAATGCATTGTCATTACTAATCTGACTGACAAAACAGCCAAATGCATGCTGTGTTAGCATCGGATATATTGCATGTCATGACAGCAACATGACAGATGGACTAATGCTCACCAACCATACTAATGCATAATCATAAATACATATTTTCATACCATATGCACTTCTTGGAAATATTGCATTGTTACACATATTGATGTTATCTGTTACAATTATGACTTGTTATTACAATGTTATTGAGTTATGTTTATTGTCATGTTACAGAGTTCAGGACATGTGCTTCTTCTTATGCACCAGGAAACGACATAGACAGGCTCAGCCTCTGCCAGCATATTCTGACTCCAATGACCAGGGAGGACATCAGTGCAACAATGACGATCAGGAACCAGGACCATCAGGGGCCATGGCTCCAGCAGACAGATGATGACCTCCACCACCCCAGACAGACAATCTGAGGGACCAGATATGGGATTTGGTCGCAGAGCTCTTCAGGACTTGGAAGCAAGATCTCATGAAAATGATTTTCCAAGACATGACATGGGCCATGGGTAACTCATTCTAGGAGACTGCATGGAAGATCCTTTGTGACATTTGACCCAATAAGTATTGTGTACGTGTTCCACTCATGTCATGCTGCCACTGTGGTAAATTGCTTCTTAGGTATTATTTAAGTTATATGCACATTTCTGTGCACACTTCCAGTCCCATACAGTATCATGCTTGGATTATGTACCTTGTGATACACAGTTCATAATCTGGCTCTTATGGGGCTATATAATTTAACTGCTTTACGAGACATATTCAGATATGTTGCTGACATAATCACTATTATGTTATGTGAACTTACAATGCTGTCATTTATTGCAGACATTGTTACAGATATGCAGGTAAGCTGTTCCTACACTCTGTCTGTGGCCTTCATCATCTGCATTCAATGGCCCATGATGTTTTCATTTATGATCCTGCATTACCTTGTATGTGACAACTAGGCCTGATGCAGATTGCCAGTCACCAGAGCCACACAGTTGTCCTGTTGACAGTGGTCATCTGACTACATTAAAAAGTGATGACATATGCCATATGGTACATTGCACCTGCTAACATTAATGATAATTTGCATGTCCCACTGTGCAACCATCCTCCTGTGATATTGTGTGCACATGGCTGATATATGCACATACTTTGTACACATATTTGTTGCAATGCTGGTATTGTGTATATTTTTGACATACTTACCACATCAGGGAATTTGCTATATTTGTGATATTGTTGTGTCTGAGACTCCCATGTGCAATCTGTTCCTGTGTGCAATAGTCCTTGGGCAAGGGTGTATTCCCCTTACTTTGTTGACAAGTACGTATTCAATCTCCATGCTATATGGCACTAACAACTTTGATTGATGCTTGATGTCTTTATGTCATGTTATGATACAAACATATTAATGTCACATGTGCTGTATCTCTGTAGTGTTCAGCCTCATTTTATGGTACAGCACAACTGTATTGTGCTATAATGTCTTTTCTGAAACATGTGCACCTTTGCTGCCTTTTACACATTTACATTCCCCAGCAGTGTTCATTCTGCATAATATGCCTGCATTACCTTGAATGTCTGTACATTTGTATGCCCCTAACAATGCCAGCATCAAATAGATCCTTGTTATGCACTCATATAAATGACTATTGATCCTACATGTGGTGTGCTATAGATGCATACACCCAACTAACCTTTGATCAGTCATTTACGGTTACATTTAATATTGTTATCAGTAGTTGTGAGTGTGCAACTTGGATCTTATGAATTCATTTGCAGTATGTACAAGTATGTGATATTTGGCCTTAATTTTGGCATGTACCTATGTAACTTGCTGTTTACTTGTTGTACGTTACTTTGCTGCTTGTGCCAGTTGTGCATGAACATCTTAAAATCCATCACATTTGCATGATGAACATGTGTCAGTCATTGCCCCCTGGCTGCATGAACCTAGCAGCATCTTTTATGCCTCACTTGCAGTCCATATTGTGTTAGGGACTCCTGCATGGGAGATGTTTTTACTTGGATATGCATGGCCTGTGTCTTAATGTGAGTGCTTTTTCAGACATACATTTCCTTAGTACTATTGGCATAGCTTGTCCATTCCCTTTCCCTTTATAGCTTTTGGCTATGCATTTTACATCTACATTGCATATGTATATGCTAATGTTCACCTTTGTGTGCTGTAGTATTATTGACCTGTAGGTGCACTGTGCTTGTGGGATGCTCTACCACCATGATAGGCCATCATACACATGCCATTGATATCCTACACTGTGGTGGTCATGGTGCTTTTTCCTCCTGGGTGTGATTTTTACTGGTGTGTTGTGTATCCCCCTGACATACTTCCAATGTCTCCTGCATACCTGTGAATGAGCAGGCTTGCTTTTGTTTATTTTTCATATTCATATGATATACTGTAATGTATCTGTATCACCATGCACTTTCTGCATGGCAAGTTAACTTGCATGCAGTTTGTGGGGGTATGTGTGCTGTTTGTTCTTCATGTTCTACTTGTATGATATGATTGCATGTCACATATCCACATTGCATACCTCAACACCATCTGTGTTTCCTCTTCCATGTAATGTCTCAAATGACATCAGGATCCCAGTTCTCCTTTCCATCCATGTGAAGAATCTAATTATTGGTTTATTACACAGCCACTGAGCTTGTTTGCTGCAGTATTTCTGCTTGGCTTTGTACATGGCTGTCTGTCTCTTGCATGCAAGTATAGAGGTTCTAATCTGACCTTATCTTTATTACTGCTACATTTCCTTTGCTGGATGTGCTCAGCCTTGTTGTTCCTTGGGTTGCACTTGCACTGCTGACAACCAAATTGATGATGAAGTTTTTTTTTTCTTTATTCATGGTGGTGTACTGCATTGCCAGCAATCTCCAGTTAATGGTATTTTTCTTATGCCTACTATCAGTCATACTTGTTTTGGTACGACTATCACACAGCTTGCAACATCTCAGCACTGGTTTGTGCATTGGTAGGTAATGTATTATTCATTATGTGTCTCTACCCTACTCATCATCTTTCCTCCACCCATGTTGTGCATTCCATATGCGATTATCTGTGTACTTCCGCTATCCTTTATGTATATTACCAAACTTTTTCCATCCTATAGCGTAATACATGTCATATGTTTTTACCTGCTACTTTCAACACCTTCTCTTTCCATGGCTTTTTCAGACTTTCTATTCTGCAAATAAAAGGAGGCCAATTTCCAGCAAAAGATATTACCCATGCTCCTCAGACTCTCCCTCTGACCTTTCTCATCTGTCAAACATCATGTGTGGCCCTCTTCTTCACCCTCATCTGGCGTCTTCTCTTCTATCACCCCAGTTCCTTAGATGTGTGTTTTACTTGTATTCCCCAATCATGTCCTGCACCCATTGTTAAATAACATTAGTGCTTTGAATGATACTTTACTGTAATTATTATTTGTATTCCATTATTTTGGCATATTATAACAAGTTCTGCAAATATATATATATATATATATATATATATATATATATATATGTATGTATATACATATATACTGTGTTTTATGACAGAATCTATAATGTATTGCAAATACTGGTAATTTAAATGGAATATTGCAGATCTACATTTATATTCTGGTATTTTTTTCTGCATATTATAGATATGTTCATTTGATTTTATATACCTGTCAAACATGTACCTTCCTAATGGGAATATATATATTTATGGGCATTTTTCCATGGACATACATTTTTTTTACTATGACTGTCATTGCTACTTATCTGCTGAAGGAGCATTACACTGATATTCACTTTTCAGACCAAGATGCATTCGCATATTACTGGATTTCCCACAAAGTTTGTGCAAAACTCAACGTACTCCACTGAGTCTAACAAATCTTTTGGACTCCAGCCCCATAACTGCCAACATTCTAGGAAGAAAGCAACTTAATTAACATATTGTCTCACCTATCAGATCACACTACATGAATGAGCAGTTTTTCTTACCTCAATGTAGTATCAGAACCAGAATGTGGATCCACGTGATATGTGTGGAGACAGAACTCAACTTGTTGGTCTTCTCCACAACTACAAGGAGCATTTTTTTTTTGTTGACATAGTGACAAAGTATTCAATTTTCTTTTCTGGAGACAAATTCTTTTAAATGAAAATGTAGTTTGTATGACTTTAGAAAACCCATGCATATAGCCATTCTTACAATGATACTTGTCTATCCATTCATCTTTGCATCATCATCATCATCATCCCCCTTTTTCCCATTTTCTACATGGGGTCGGGGTATCATGTTAACTGTTGCCAACTCTCTCAGTTTAGTGCCTGCCTTCTTCAACATTCATGACTGACTGTCACAGATCTTCTTTCACACAATCCATCCACCTCTTTGCTGGACGTCCTCACTTCCTCTTACCTTCTTTCTGTCTATCTCAAATCTTCATCACCAGATTGTCTTCTGCTTTTCTGCATATGTGCCAAACCACCGTAATCTGTTCTCTTTGATATTTTGTGCAATTGGAGCTACTTTGGCCTCTGCTCTTATGTCCTCATTTCTTCATCTGTCTCACAATGTGCATCCTACCACCCTTCTCAGGCACTTCATTTCCATCACCTCTAGCTTCTTCAAGTGTTCTGCCTTTACTGCCCAAGTTTATGTACCATACAGTAGAACTGGTAACACCACTGTCTTGCACACCTTACTTTTCAGCTTCGTTGGCATTCTTCTGTCATAGCCTACACCTGACATTCTATGCCATTTGACTGCATCCCCTCTGATTCTAGCTTTGACCTCTTCATTCAGACTTCCCTTTTCCTCAGCAACCACTCCCAGATACTTGAAGCTGTTTACCTGTTCCACTGTCTCCCCTTCTATCTCTATTCTCAGCTTCTTCTGATTTCCTCTATTTGATGCCATTACCACTGTCTTATCTGTGCTTAGTTTCATCCCATGTGCCTTTAGTTTTGCATTCTATTCTCCTATCCTTTGCTGAAGTTCTTGCTCAGAGTCTGCCTGTAATGCCACATCGTCTGCAAACAGCAACTTTGCTGATATGTCCCCTCTGACCTGTTTGCTAATATAGTCCATCACCAGTATGAACAGCAGTGGGCTCAGAGCTGAACCTTGGTGTACACCCACTCCCACTGGGAACCCCTCTGTGAGGCCACACACTGTTCATACTTGAGTCATTGGATCCTTGTACATATCTGGCACTAATTCTACCAACATTTCTGGGACTTCAAAACACCGCAGTACTGCCCAGATCAGCTTTTTTGGGACCTTGTTATATACTTTCGCCAAGTCAAGGTATGCCCAGTTGGATTGTCTCATCTCAAGCGTCTTCTCAAGTAACTGTCTCACTACAAACATTTGGTCAATTGTGCTGCATCCAGATCTAAATCTGAACTGCTCATCTCCCATCTTATCTTCTACTACTCTACATATCTGTTTATCAATCATCCTTTCCAGAACATTCATGCAATGTGATAGGAGTTTGATGCCTCTGTACTGCCCACATTTGAGGATGTCCCCTTTGTTCTTGTACACTGGCACAAGTATGCTTATTCTCCAGTCATCTGGAATACGTCTTTCTCTTCACACTGCTATATGAGTACCTTCAGGAGCCATTTCTCCCCTAGCTCACTCAGCATCTTTATCATATCTGCTGTAACCTCAGCTGAGCCTGCTGCTTTCCCTGACTTCATTTCCCTTAGTGCTGTTCTTACTTCTTCTAGGGTGGGCTCATTTTCTTCTTTCATTGTAGGCTCTTTCTAGGGCAGAACAGCTTCTGTGGGGTTTTCTTCATTCAGAAGCTGCTGGAAATACTCCTTTCATCCTCCTTTGATGTCATGTGGACTGGTGAGCAGGTTGTTGCTGGCATCCCTTATGAAGGGTGTCTGAATATCTTCTTTATCTTTCTGTCTTTGCCTTGCAACCTGATATAGTTTCTTTGTGGCACTTATTGAGTCACTTTCCAGAAGTTGGTAGACTGCCTCTGATGCCATATCCTTTTTTAGTGCAACTTCTTTCTTAGTTTTTGGTTAGCTAACCAGTAGACCTACCTAGCTTCATCAGTCTTTTCTATCTCCCACTTCTTCCTGCACTCATTCTTTCTTTTGATGACTTCCTGGACTGCATTCCATCACCAGCTTTCCTTATGTACCTTATTTCCATACCTGGCTCAGCCACATATCTTTTCTGTAGTCCTAACACATGCTGTTCTTAGGCACTGCCATTCTTGTTCAATTCCACCTATTTTCTCCTCTTCACTCTGCTAGAGCCCCTGAACTGCTGTACTTTCTCACCACTCAACTTCCAGGTCTTCAACCTGGTCTCTGTTGACCTTAGAGCCTTCCCTGACCACTGCTTACAGCTGAGTGTGGCAACTAGTGGTTTATGCTGTGGGCCGAATGTTTCGCTGGGGATGACTTTGCAATCATGGATTCTAACACAGTGCCTTTTTCTTACTAGGAGGAAGTCTACCTGAGTTGCATGTTGGCTACTCTTGTATGTGATCTTGTGACTGTCTCTCTTACTGAACCATGTGTTGTCTACTATTAAGCCATTTACCAGACAGAAGTCTAGAATGGCTTCTCCTTCTTTATTCCTGTTGCCCCACCCATGTGGACCCAGGCAATCCTCATATCCTGTTCTGCCTATCCCGATATGTGCATTCAAGTCACCCATTATCAGCAGCAATTCATGTTGTCCTGCTTTATCTAGCAGATCATGCAACTGCTGTCTGAATGCACTCTTTTCCTCACTATCACAACCCTGTTTTGGGGCATAGGTGGAGATTATGACTACTGCCTTATCATTACACTGGAGTCTGATTGCCATGAGTCTATCATTAATTCTGATGATATCCCTCACTGCCTTCTGACGCCTCTGTCTCACCAAAATTCCTACACCCTGTCCCCCTCCTGAGTTTTAGAGTCTGGATCCCAAGCCAAGTAGCTTTGCTGCACTGCACTTCCATCTTGCTCTTGTATACATAGGATGTCCAGCCTCCTCCGTATCATCATGTCATCCACTTCCAAGCTGCATCCCATCAGTGAACCTACATTAAGCATACTAATTCTCAATTCATTTTGGCAGGTTGGTTGGTTTTACGTCCAGCTTTCATTCAAAAGAAATATCCCAGATAACCAAGGATGGGCACCTAGACACAGGCGGCCAGTAGCTTATTGAGCCAGGGCTGCTGGGCACACAATGGCCAATAGGGGCACATATACTCCTCCCACCATTAGCATGGGTCCCTGGCAAAATTAGTCAACATGACAGAATCACCTAGAGCCATATTTTACACCATTGAGTGGCTAGCCCTGCCAATGCACTCAGCCTCTGATCCATGTTCTCCTATCTTGAGGATACTGCACACCGCGGTATATGCTCAAAGCACTTGGTCTGTACAACTCTTCTCCCTATAGGGCAACATGTAGAGTTGGTGCTGCTGTCCACAGTACCATTCATTGGTGAGTTTGAGATGGAAACACCATTTTTGAGGTCTAATAGTACATCATTTTCTCCATATGCCTAGGAAGAGCAGAGGATCTTCTTGTAGTGATAAGGGAATTATGCACCCACCCTTATCAGATAAGCAGAATACAAAACACTCCCACTTGACAGCTGCAAATATAAACCATAACACACAATTTGAAAACATTTTGTGGGGCAGTAGTTCAGTGGTCTTTGTACCCCACCACTGTGGGATCGTTGTTCCCATTTCATCTGTCTCTCTATATCTTTCTTCCAGAACTATAACAGGTCTGTGCAAAGTGAAATATTTAAAAATCACATTAAAATTCACTTCATTTTATTGTGTTGTTATGGCCAACAAGAAGGCAGCATAATACTTTTAGCTGAATTTGGTAATTTAACTGCAAGATCAAAAACACAAATTCTCTAGCTTAATTTCTTTACCTAGTGTCAGTATGAATTATATGTATTCAGTTATTTATTTGCATGCTTACTTATCATTGTGAGTCATATAAAATAGAAAATAAATGTAAAATTGAAATTTTAGGTGTGTGTGTGTGTGTGTGTGTGTGTGTGTGTGTGTGTGTGTGTGTGTGTGTGTGTTTGTGTGTGTGTGTGTATATATATATATATATATATATATATATGTGTGTGTGTGTGTGTGTGTGTGTGTGGATTCACTTTATAATCTCAAAATACTGAAACATCGAATTTCAGTATATTGAGACTATAAAGTTGAATCTGCAGAACACCAAAATCCCCAAAACCACGAAATTTAAAATCGCGAAGTTAAACACACCATACACCACACTGCACATACACCACAATATCCACACTACAAAATAAATACACACACAAACATAAAAACACAAATGAACAAACCTACACTACAAATAAGTAGGGGGCAAGCTCCCCCAGCACCCCCATGTGGAGGGCTGCACCCCCACACCCCCTTACTTATATATTCTAACTCTGAGATCACACCAAACAGAAAAAGACAGCAAACTCACAATCAGACATTCTACAGTCCCTCGCACACACACACATCACATATATACAAGCACCATCACACTCAACATTTAAACAATCATACTTTTACCTGCCTACCCTAACCCACACTTACAACTTCCAAACAAAATCACATGCACTCAGACACCTACCCAAAACCCTTACAAAATAGTCACTTACCTTAAATTACACCTAAATCCACACACTAAACCGGACACCATCCACACAACACATTCCATGTCACGTACCGTTAAACCATAACCGCAAATTCGACATATTCGGATTTGTGGTTATGCCCATTCACTATCCTGAACATTTGACTTTATGGTCTCTAAATTCTGAAATTTAATGTTTCAATATTTTGAGATTATAAAGTGAATCCCTATATATATATATATATATATATATATATATATATATATATATATATATACATACATATATATATATATATATATATATGTGTGTGTGTGTGTGTGTGTGTACAGATAGATATGTGTGTGTGTGTGTGTGTGTGTGTGTGTCTTTAATTATTGCATTTACAGTTGCGTATTTTCAACATTTAAATGTATTCATCCAGTTGTGCACTGTATATGATCATAGTTGGGATCATGCATCATTATTGTATAGTATTATTCTAGGTAAATTTAATATCCAAAATATTAAACAGTACTAAGCTGTATCTAAACGAATACATGCCTTGATAGCATTCTGTCAATTCTTATGATGTCACCAATATTTTTTCCTTCTCACAAAAAAATATTTTCAGGTGATCTTTGATATTTTAATATCCCACTGCTTTTAATAATGTATCACTAAATTATATCACAGGTAAAGCCATAAATCTCTAAACCCCAGTTTATTTACTGACATTTGTTTACTGGGAAAGTCTGATTGAGTAGAATCCCATTTTCAGTGGAGGCCCTGGGAGAAAAGCTCCAAATTATTACAAAACATTTTAGAATAATAATTTTGCAATCTTCAGAAATAAAAAAAACAACATCTGGAGTTTAAATAATTATGACATAATATAAAGAACATTGGTTAAGGAATGATATAAGGTATATAACAATTATTTAATATTTAGAGAATTTTCGACAGTTTGTAGAGAAATTAAAGGTAAGTTAGTGTAATACAAATAGAAACTGCAATATGAAGAGAGGAAAATCAGGCTTAGGATATATTTAGAGAAAAAGTCAGGGAAGAGAAATGGATAGCAGTAAGGAAGTAAGTGAAGGAGGATGAATAAGGAGGTCCAGGCAGTCCCCGGGTTAAGGACGAGATCCGTTTTTTTAGTCTGTCCTTAAGTCAAATTTGTATGTAAGTCATAACATATATATTTGGTTCTTATTAAATGTCACATAATCAAATGTTTGCCTCAATCTAGTATTTATTTTGCTTTTCTGTACATATAAATCACTTTAGAAACACTTCCAAATAACAACAAAAAAAAAAGTCTTAAACATAATACTGTATATTGTAGCTATGCTTCCTTAATTCCCATGAGCTATGCTTCCTTATTTACTATCAAAAAAGCTGGTTTAAGACATCTTGTTATTAAATCTAGTGTTTATGAGGACTTTTTCATACACACAAAAAACATCCCCGGGATTCATGAAGCTCAGTGCAAACACCACAGCCACATGCATAGGAAAGGAGCACGAGTGCATAGGGCGTGTTGAAGTGCCGCATGGAGGCATGGAAATGTCAGCTGTCGACGTGCAACCTAAAATGCTTGCATATAACAATTTGCAAGCAATAGTAATCACATCTGTCAGTGTCCCTGGATACTGAAACATATGCAAAGCATGCAAGACAGTTCCTGCGAACACAAAATGAAGAAGCAAACACAAATGCACAGTAGGGAATAACGGGTCCCTATCCCCCGAACAAATGACATTGAAAACTGTGTGCCAGTAGTCTAACGCAGTGTAGATAGTTATACCAAGTGGAAGTGAAATGCATCATATGTTAGCGCGCCATCAATAGGTACGTCCAGCCCAATGGTCAGGGTCACCAGCTGACCCCTATTGTGAGAGAGGGTACACAGCTACACAGCTGGGCAGATGTGTCCATAACAAAAAACACAATAAATGTACATATCTAGCGACTTTATGAGCGAATTATATCCCACAACGCATGTAATAGTCACATACAATAGGTATGTCCGTATTTCACATACCAAATGTGACGGGAAATAGAATAAGCATGTAAACGAAACAGAAGGAGCATATAAACTGCTACAACAATAAGGCAACATGTAGTCTGAAAGGAACAGTATTATCCGTACCGTTGACTGTGGGTACGTGTTGTCCAGTACATCCGGATATGTGTCTGGAATATATCCCATCCTGGACATAGGAAAAGGTGGCATCCTACCAATGATTAGAACAGTCGGCCAAAATCCGCACATCAGCGGTCCAAGCCAAACCTATCAGGATGTGTCACAGTTGAACGGGTATTACCTGGGTATACCAACCATGTCATGAAAGTTAAGTATGGGCGTGTACCTATGTGTGTGAGGTATAGCATGTGGAAAGTCAAACATTGCAGGGTAGTCCACACAACCATACAGGCCCCTGACATATGCAGGGTATCCAATGTGTTACCTTGACCATGTCATGGGCCATCAACCAAAGCAGTGATGGATGGAGTGAAAGGAATATGTGTGCGGGGGTGGGTAATGGTATAATCCCCCAAGGCGACACTGTGTCATATGTAGAATAGGTGAACTGGAGGTGTATGAGGAAGCACCAGGTGAAGCAGAAAGAAACACAAAAACATGTATACACATCTGCAATACAACCAGACAGGCCATACTGTAGAACACAATCCCACAAACATATGAATATTAAAATGTGCGATACAAATTTATAGACATGTCACCGGCTCATACCCACAGATTGGTCCTGATGGAACTGGCCATATCAAATGCAAAACACCTGGATGCATAATGGACTACCCAGCATCTCCTCCACAGCATACAACCCGCTCTCATACCTGAACATCCATCAAATCCAGCCATACTTGGCCTACTGGTTTGGTGCAGCCACATCTACACATAGTGACCACTACGCATATGTAGTAGTTTGTGTCACCCTAGGCAGTTTCAGGATTGCAAACTATGTATCCCTTGCATGTAAAACCCCCAGCACATTTTCATAATGCCAGAAGAATGTTCGGTATTTGTCTTGTTTTGGTCTTGTTCAATTTTTGGGATATCCCTCATGGGATAAGTAACCTGTGTAAACATTAGAATGGGTATGAAGACACGAAGTCCAGTCCTGTAGATATCTGGACACAAGTTAGAATGTGCAGTAGTGGTGCACGAGTCAGTACAGCCCTAGATGGTCATGCAGAACCTACTACCCAGGATCAAACACCTGCCCGTGACGCATGTCTCCCGACACGAATAAGCGAGAGAATATATTGCACACATTCGCATAGTGGCACATGGCATAAGGGTGATGAAGGCACTGACATAGACAGGATACCCCCTGATCCACTGTGTGAGGGAAAATTAATGTGTGTGTAGGTGTGACCTGACCAACAATGATACAATGCCAAATGTCCTGTGATTGTAGGAAATAACTATGTACCATACTGCATGTAACAGTTGCCTAAAGCAGTCACATCAGGATAGAATAAACATAATTTGTAGAAGAAACAGGCAAACAACAAAAGTGTCAAAGGTATAAGGCTCACAGCTAGGAAACAAATGAATGTTCTAAACCTGCACTGACCGTGGCTATGTGTTGGCCCAAACAATCTGGTGTCCGCAGTAGGGTTCCCATCTGTCCTGCTTTGCGAGTGACAGTCCCTCTTTGGACAGTTGTGTCCTGACAAAATACATTACAAATGGCAGATGTCCTGGGATTGTAGGGCATAATTATGTCCCATTGCAGAAAATAATTATTTCAGTATCTAAAATACCTAAATGTTACAAGAAACAGAATAAGCAAATAAACTGCTACAACAATAGGCTTTTATGCAGGCAAATAAGTAAAGTTCTATCCTTTGTACTGACCGTGGGTATGTGCTGGCTTGTAAAATCTGATGTGTGCTCTGAAAATGTCCCAACTTGGCCATTTGAAAAGGTGGCAACCCTAGTCCCTAGAATACATCCCAACCTGTACATATGACAATGTCAATGCTACCAATGGTCAGAGCATTCGCACAATAACTGGCCAGCCTCTTGACCACTCACAAAGCCAGTGACCTTTGGGGGAAAGTGTTGAATGAGAATGACTACTTACAACAATGAAGAGACATAGACACATTTAACTACAGAAAATGAGTAGTATTACGAATCTGTCAACACGTTCCAAGTTAATAGTACTAATATGGTAGAAGTTTCCATGATTGTCCCTGAGTTGTCATAGCCTTGTCCCTGTCACTGTAGAAACGAGTCCCCGAGTATCACAGAAGTCCGTACACATAAGTACACCAACCGTCACATCTGTTGACAGGACTATTACATACCTGTAGTGAATTTGTAACAGATGTCCAGAATAATATTCATTGTATCTATAAATGAATGAATGAAATAGTCAAATGGGAAGGGAAACACATGGAACCCCCCCCCCAACCTGCATTATGTAGTGGAACCACTCCCCGCCCTAAATTATGTAGCGCCGACCCACTAATGTGGTCAGAGGTACCTAAATACCTGCGTCTGTAAACACAGGTAGAATGTTAAAATCTGGACTAACTCTATCCATGTGCTACATCTGATCTTTGAACAGCCCCAGGACAGTTCTAGTCACCAGTCGGCTGAGCCTATACCCGGACCAGAACATGAACACCCTGACAATCAAACATGCGTATGTGTGAGGACTATAAGAGTAGGAGTTCTGAATATCATTGGTGTGAGTAGACTTGCAGCATGGGTCCAGAGCAGCAGGAAAAAGGGAATGTCCTAATTGTAGTACTGCGTTTTTTCCAGCAGGAGAATGGATGCCTGCTGTGTAAGGGAAGCGGAGAGGCGTATGTCAGAGTAGCTATGAACCATGGCTATACATATAAATGAGCCAGAACACCAATAGTATAGTGGTTACAACATCCGCCCAACGCAAAGGCATTCCCGGTTCAAGTACGACTATAGCACATATTAATTGTGTAATGAATGCCTCTGTGCTGTAAAGCCAACATTTATACATATAAAGGTGACCGCATTCGCATGGGTCCGTTAACCGGATTCCATCAAAGTGGTACTTTCATAAGGAATAAGGCACATGTAATCCCAAAGAAGTGCCTGTAAACATATGTAACTCAGAATAAGTAGATGCAAGTGCGCCTGCGCGGGTGTACGCAGCTATTAGCATAGTAAATGTATGTTGTCTTGTACAGCTGTAACTTTTATATATATATATATATAGATAGATAGATGTGTGTATGGATAAATATCCACAGACATAACAGAAATATGCAATTATATATCTACATATTTATCTATATATAGACATATATATAAATATATATATATATATATATATATACATATATATATATATATCTATATATATATATATATATATATATATATATATATATATATATACACACACACACACATATGTGTTGGGAGGGTGGCCTAATGGTTAAGGTGTTTGCCTTACAAACACAAGGTGCAGGGTTTGAGTCTCATAAGGGATAATTGGTTAGGCTTAAAATGTCCCGCAAGGGCAGTTAGCCTAGTACTAATCTATTCAGTAATCTATTCAATATACATATATATATATATATATATATATGTAAGGAACACTGAAAGACAAAAGCAAACATAAGGGTTCTGAAGGGAATCCAGAGCAAGTAAGGAATTTTGAAGTTCTTGCAGCGTATGTCACATAAAGCTGCACAAGTGTGAGTAGAGCACCGCTCTTCACACCAGAGGCTGGGTTATACCAGTGGCCATAACATCGTTGATGTGCTATGTCAAAATTGTAAATAGACAGAATGTAGTACATGTTGCGACCACCTACACTTGTAACCCACAAATCGTTCATAATCCATAACACTAGGAAAGGCACATATGTGCAAATATGAATGGATGGTGTGCCTGTGAATACACAAGGCGGTACAAAATGTGTGTAGGGCCCCAACCCTCATGAAAGGGCAATGTGTAAAGGTGTGTCATGGCTGCGATATCAGGTGTATAATGGCTGTTAAGCATGGAAACTCAACATGGATATGCAGGAGAAACTATGGATATGCGATTATGGACACAGGAGTGCTAGGGTATGTTGCGCTGGGTGCAATGGAGTGGCCCGTGGAGGTCAGCTAGTACGTAGGTGTGATTCCCAGACAGAGCATCATTTGCGTGGAGACATGCGTGAATGGGCGTATCATTGTCGGACGTTGTGCGTCAGGGCTGGCAGCCCGGCATGTAAAACTTATACGCCACCCATGAGCGGAATGGAGTTTTGCTGTGACAACCCCAAACTGGGAAAAGCAGAAAGACACAGCTACATGAAGACAACAATATGTTGAAGTACAGTCACAGTAACACAAACACACATCCTATCAACAGTAATAATATGAATGTGCACAGAAACAAACACAGTAGCAGGATTAATAGGCTGCGCATACAAGTAATAGGCCGAATGACACTGCATCGCATCCCAGATTGCAGCGGCACCCCAGACATGAAAAACGTGCCTCATCTGTTTGCTGTATAATGTGCAATATACTGAGCACAAGTTCACCGGAGTGAAGTGTCGGTGTCATAATGACTAAGGCAATAGTATGCTGTTGAAGCAGAGATAAAACCCAATATGCATGTTTAAGTGTCCATGTCCGGGAAATGTATAGGTTAACGGACACACAGATGTATATATAGATAAAAACGTATATATACATATATCTATATTAATTTACATACACATATATATTCATACGGATATATATAAATATATATATATACACACACAAGGATATACTACGGATATATATAGATAGATAGATATATATACACAAACAACAGGTAGTGATATATACACATACACACAAAACAAAAAATATATATATGTCAGTGTAGATATACACATGTACATAAATAGGTTGCTTCACAGCAATCAGGAGTAACATATTTACAGCCTGGGCATATGTGACTGGGAGGTCCAATAAATAAACGTTGTACCCCCCACATCGCCCAGCTAGGCCGGACAGACATACAGACAGGCAATACAGATCAATACACTGCCGCTGTCCAAAACACTGGTAGGAAAGTACCATTGGGAGAGTTCTGCAAGGTCTACACTTTAAACATGGATAACGGTGTCCCTTGCAGGACCCCAAAAATTCAGGGTACGTGTGAATCTGCTGACATCAATATGAGCAGGGTGTAGGTGTACATAGAACAGTAGGTTGTGCAAGTGTGATAATACATGGGTTGACAAAACGCATGACATGTGTCCCGAGATGGGGAGAGTGGGCAATGTGTAAGGGTGTGCTCATACCCCAGCTGCGCTCGCAGTAAGTATTTGTCACGACTGCTGTAGAGGGGTGCCAGGTAGGTGGACCATGGGTATGCATTAATGGGCTGAAGTATGCAGGTGCTGGTTGGCAGAGATGTAGCAGGCCCGTCCAGTGGAAGTCATTAATATTCCTATGTGGGCATAGCATATGCCTACACCTCCAAAACCTGAAGAGCACATCTACCGGATAGTCTGTAAACCATCGGGGGAATACATAGAGACCAAATCAGTGCCATGTACCCGATTAGCATGGACGTCCATAGTTATGTATCAGAATGTAACAAAGTCCAACTAAACACTTCGAGAACTAGTGATATTAGGTGAACAGGTGGCGGAATACAGGTAATGACAGATGAAAACATGTATGAGTCATAAACAGCATGTACCTTGACAAACGTGAATGAATACATATGCTATGTGACTGTGAATGTGTCTGGTTAATAGAACCAATCATCTAAATGTGTCCCACAGGGTGTTATGCATTGTTCCTGATACAGTGTTCATTCACACCCATTAGTATGTGAGTTCTGCTACTGACGGAAAGTGCATAATTTGCTGACCACCTCAGGTAGATGATAATATAATAGAAGAGGTTCAACACCCATACGCCTGCGAGGGACACACCCGTCTGGGCAGTTGTGTCCTGCAAAATGACATTTATGGCACATGGCCTGTGAGTTCAGGAATGGAGGCTATATTGTGTGTGTAGTGGTGTCAGACATCAATTTGTTGTATCAGTAACAGCTACATGTAATAGGAAACAGTATTATCAATTATAATGCTACATGAATAACCTTAACGTATGCAAACCGTGGAAGTCATACATTTACTACTGGCTGTGGGTATGTGTTGCCTTGACACATGTGATAGCTCTACATATAGAGTCTATAGGGCTGCCACCATTCTGAATGGCCAAAGTGGAACCTGCTCTGTAGAAATGTCAGATGTACCAGGGCAGAACATACCTACAGCCATGCATAGTACAGAAATATACATATCGGAACAAATCAAAGTGTAGTCTAGCAGCAGTAAAGTTGCTTATGCTACTACATATGGCATATCGACGTGTCAGGTATACAAGACCTGTAACAAGCAACCAATACAGACACGTACAACATGATAATGTCCCCTAATCAGGACAGTTGCAATGGCTAGAATATTGTCCATACCACTCAACTGTCCCTGAATGTCAGGTACGTCCCTGAGTTTGACTGTAAGTTTAACCCTGTCCCTCTTAATCCCTCCTAAAATTAGTGGTTGTTGAAGGAAAGGTGGTGAATTACACTTACTGACTAATGACAATAAGTAAGAGTTATAAACAACTGTTACTTCAGAAAATGTGTATTAAGTCATATGCTCTGATTCTGTCAATGTTTGAAGTTAATAGCGCTACTTTTGTAAAAGTGTCCCTGATTTTTCTTGATCTGTCCCTGATTCTGTAGAAATGTGTCCCCGATTGGTGGAGAGCTCTGGTATTGTCACATGAGATATGCATGCTGAGGGACTGTCCCATGCAAAGTGGGAAAGGTGTCACTCCTACAGTCTCCCATCATGCAATCTGAAAAGTGGACAACGTGCAGTAGGTATGCGGTAGCATGACTCGGCGGACAGCTGCATTAACAAACTCAAGTCACATGTCAGCATTGCAGAGTATCGGTTCCCATGTATCAGGCAGATGTGAGCAGATCATATGAGAAACACGCATATAATATGATTACGTCACCGGACAGGCTGCCGAGTCTGTACAGTCGAACGCCTGCCGTCGCAAAATGGTTACACATACCCAATACTGTAGTCATGTAGTCCGATGTAATACGCATCACAAGGGATCACACACACCCAGCATGAGTGAGAAATGTAAGCGGAAATGTCAGTGAGCGAGCAGCTGTAAGTGTGTTGGTCTACCAGTATGCCAGTAGTGCACTGTCAAAGAAATGTGGAGTCTAAATGTGTATAAGGTGCTGTGACAAGAGGTCAGCAGTGCTTATCACTGTGCAAACCCACGCACAACTGCTCCCACCTGCTGGAATGTGCTTTACCCAGTCTGTATCCAAAGGCGTTGGCCTGTCCGCAAACAAATAACCGCCCTATACACATGATGGTAGAAGTACCCTATGCACATAGCTCATGTAAATTAACAATAGACCATGGCATATGTACAGACAATAGACCACGCACACACACACACACACACACACACACACACACACACACACACCATACAGCAGCATACAACAGTATAGCAATGTACTGGCAGATATGTCCGGACCACTGGTGTATGTATGCCTGGCCATCCTGTGTTTCAGTGTGTCAGCATGCCCAGTATGACTGTTACGCATGTTGTCGACTGACATTACCATCATACCGTCATGTGTGTGAGCATGCCAAGTATGGTCAACTGTATTGCATGTATCACATGTCCAGATAGTTAGTACTGTGTTGCTGACCCCTCCGTTCTACACAGACAGGTGTCATGCTGTGTCTGCAGGGTAGCTAATGGTCATGTGGCATTGACAGTTGCTACATGTCTGCATAGCGTGGGGGGACATCCAACCACAACCACAGATCTACACAGCACTGTGGGTGGCACACATGACTCTCACATGTGTAGGTTTGATGGGGGGCACAGCCAACAGTTGTACACATCTGCTGCTACTGTACTGGTATGCTGGGTACTCCATGTCAGTGTGTGGACCTACCTAAATTGCTGGTTGGAGGGATACCAGGGTACGTCAGTTCCCATCACTAATTATCAACACAGTGGTGTTGGACATCCTAGCTTACACAACCTACATCAAACTGTCTGGCTTGCTGTCGTCTGTGTGTGTGTCTTAGGCTGTTGGGGTCATTCATTGGGCATATCCATAGGCCATCGTATATCATTTGTCTGTATTGGTCCACATCTGTCCAGCTGCATGGAATGTGTGTGGGCTGTACGGACACATGATGGTCAGCCCATAATCTGCAGTGGGTTAGGACACCCTGTGTACTACAGGCTACCATTGTGACCCCCGTATGTGCTACAGAGGTCATGGTGCCACTATGGATGTGTACTGTCTGCTGCCCTAACATTTGGCCACCACAGTCACTTGTATGCTCACATACATACCATAGCAATGGGTAAATACACATTTTAATACAACTACCACTTGTTAGGTCAATAGACATACCCTGGGTGTGTTCCGGACTTGAGGACGGTGCTGGAGTACTGCCTATGTCGGATGCACACAGTGCATCTCCTATAAATGGCCGAGCACAGGTACTGTCATGTTTGGCATCCATTGTACTGTGTGTGGGTCAGAGAGGAGAAATCCGTGGGTACCTACTGTGCCAGTGCATATGCCTTGTGTTGCCTCTTTGCCAAGGTCAGGTCATACTGTGCACGGGCTTTCGCTGACTGTGCCCTGCTCAGGTAGTTCCTTCACCAAGTCACACTGTGCCTGTACAGTCCTTGGCAGTGGTGTTGGGCTGTGTGGCCCTGCCCCATGCTGTTTCTGCTGCAACCTTTTACTGCAGGATAAGATTGTGTAGCATAGCAATTACCATAACAGTTTGTATGCATGTAGCTTGTGAATACTGCAGAGCTCCAACGGATGTGTCCGGATACCAGAACTGTGAACTGAGCATCCCAAACACATGCACAAGTATATGTCTTGCTTGTGCATCTGCCTCAGTATGGTGTGAGTGTTCAGGTGTGTGTGCATTGCTGATGGGTGTCATCAGCCACGACACCAGTGTTTACCCAGCATCCCCCACTAGCAGACTGTAGGGGATGTCCATATTGGCATTGGTGTGCTACAGCTGTGTCAGAAGCCATATATCGGACACATCATAGCTTCCAGGGCAGACAGCACACGCATTCAATCTCATGCCCTGGCCATTGCATATGGCCTAGCTGTTGGAGGGTACGCCCCTGCAGTGACTGTAGGCCCTACCCCGCTCACCGGGTGGTGCTACGATGTGTATGTGTGTGCAGGCTATAGCACCCAGTACCCCAGGATAGTCATCCATGTGGTTGAACAGATGCATATTGCTGGTCTACTAATCACGTGTGTTGAGGACATGTATGTGCTCACTAGCATGTGTTGACATGGCGTCTGTGAACTGGTGCAATACTCCGGATGCAGATGCCTGTGAGATACCCTTGATATCCCCAGTTGTGCTGTGTGAGGTACCTGTGGCTAGTACACCTAGGCCAACACATACCATGGTATACACTGTGATGTGTTTCCCACTGCCTGTTTGATGTGTCAAGTGTGGCAGGCACAGGTCAACAAGCTGCTGTAGGAGGTCTCTGTCCACCCCATAGTGCTCCAACATCCCCAGCCCATGTAGCCCCTGGTAAGTCACCCTCGGTCTATAAAGTCTTATGTCACCCCAGTAAGGGTTGTTCGGCAGCATACACATACTCACTGCCCCAGCCTCCTGCATATGTTGGTATATGTCGCCTGCTGCAGCCCGTGTCATTTGGTTGGACTGTGTCATGAAATGTCCCTGCAGGTATACACCGGTGGTGTAGAGTGCGGACGAAACCTGTGTGCATGCTGCTTGCTCGCATTAACGTACTGTTCATGTGTGGGCTGGCCATGTCATCTGCTGATTGTGCTGATCAACACTTGTTTGTGCAGCCTGTACACCCTGACTACCCCACCACTGCTGTCATCCCTCCCAATATCACCAGGCAGGTATCGACACACCCCTAGCTTAGGTGTGCTAAGGCAGGAGCACTCCCGAGGCACAGTTCTGAAATGTACATACAGTATGCCTGACCCCCCTCCCATGCTGTCGACTATATTCAAGACTTGCACCCGGTTGACTACACACATACAATCCAGGGTCCAGCAGCACACCCTGGTGATAAATGTGATACACTATAGTCAACCTCATCTGCATAGTATAGTCTCTTGTTTTTCCTGCTTTACTAGTTTAGTCCAGTTTCAGAGTTGCTGATTCCTGGGCTTTGGTTGTAGTTCCTGTGTACTGTTTCCTTGCCTTATTTGGGGGAAGGGAAGCTACCTTGCTTACCAGTGGGAGTGGGAAGCATTGAACTGCCTTTTGTCCAGTTTTGTGAGGTTTCAGCCAGTAACTAGTAGTTTATTGGTCGTTTTGGGCCAGTTTCTAGCTTTTTCCAGCCCCCTGGTATAAAACTTTCAGCTTGTACCTACTCAGCACAGACTCCACGTGGGCCAGCAGAGTAATCCAGGCTGCAGAGAGCTGAATAAGCGACTTTTCTTGATACTAAGTATAATTTTTGTTGCTTTGCACATCTGAATACCTAGCAACTGTATTTCCTGCCTTTCTGTTACATTGAAGCTGTTTTACTGCATTTAACTTAATATTGCACTTGGAATCCTTGTTTGTTACTATTTGACTGTATTTGTAGCAAATTCTTCTGTGTAAGCTGTAGTAGCTGATTCATAGCATTTATAAGTGTTTGCTGTACCTGTTTCTGCCTGTTTTGTGAAAAAAAGAAAAAAGAAAAAATATCTCTTGTTTTTCCTGCTTTACTAGTTTAGTCCAGTTTCAGAGTTGCTGATTCCTGGGCTTTGGTTGTAGTTCCTGTGTACTGTTTCCTTGCCTTATTTGGGGAAGGGAAGCTACCTTGCTTTCCTGCTTTACTAGTTTAGTCCAGTTTCAGAGTTGCTGATTCCTGGGCTTTGGTTGTAGTTCCTGTGTACTGTTTCCTTGCCTTATTTAGGGGAAGGGAAGCTACCTTGCTTACCAGTGGGAGTGGGAAGCATTGAGCTGCCTTTTGTCCAGTTTTGTGAGGTTTCAGCCAGTAACTAGTAGTTTATAGGTCGTTTTGGGCCAGTTTCTAGCTTTTTCCAGCCCCCTGGTATAAAACTTTCAGCTTGTACCTACTCAGCACAGACTCCACGTGGGCCAGCAGAGTAATCCAGGCTGCAGAGAGCTGAATAAGCGACTTTTCTTGATACTAAGTATATTTTTTGTTGCTTTCCACATCTGAATACCTAGCAACTGTATTTTGCCTGCCTTTCTGTTACATTGAAGCTGTTTTTACTGCATTTTACTTAATATTGCACTTGGAATCCTTCTTTGTTACTATTTGACTGTATTTGTAGCAAATTCTTTTGTGGAAGCTGTAGTAGCTGATTCATAGCATTTATAAGTGTTCGCTGTACCTGTTTCTGCCTGTTTTGTGAAAAAAAAGAAAAAAAAGAAAAAAATATCTCTTGTTTTTCCTGCTTTACTAGTTTAGTCCAGTTTCAGAGTTGCTGATTCCTGGGCTTTGGCTGTAGTTCCTGTGTACTGTTTCCTTGCCTTATTTGGGGGAAGGGAAGCTACCTTGCTTTCCTGCTTTACTAGTTTAGTCCAGTTTCAGAGTTGCTGATTCCTGGGCTTTGGTTGTAGTTCCTGTGTACTGTTTCCTTGCCTTATTTGGGGGAAGGGAAGCTACCTTGCTTACCAGTAGGAGTGGGAAGCATTGAGCTGCCTTTTGTCCAGTTTTGTGAGGTTTCAGCCAGTAACTAGTAGTTTATTGGTCGTTTTGGGCCAGTTTCTAGCTTTTCCAGCCCCTGGTATAAAACTTTCAGCTTGTACCTACTCAGCACAGACTCCACGTGGGCCAGCAGAGTAATCCAGGCTGCAGAGAGCTGAATAAGCGACTTTTCTTGATACTAAGTATATTTTTTGTTGCTTTCCACATCTGAATACCTAGCAACTGTATTTCGCCTGCCTTTCTGTTACATTGAAGCTGTTTTTACTGCATTTAACTTAATATTGCACTTGGAATCCTTGTTTGTTACTATTTGACTGTATTTGTAGCAAATTCTTCTGTGTAAGCTGTAGTAGCTGATTCATAGCATTTATAAGTGTTTGCTGTACCTGTTTCTGCCTGTTTTGTGAAAAAAAGAAAAAAAGAAAAAATATCTCTTGTTTTTCCTGCTTTACTAGTTTAGTCCAGTTTCAGAGTTGCTGATTCCTGGGCTTTGGTTGTAGTTCCTGTGTACTGTTTCCTTGCCTTATTTGGGGGAAGGAAAGCTACCTTGCTTTCCTGCTTTACTAGTTTAGTCCAGTTTCAGAGTTGCTGATTCCTGGGCTTTGGTTGTAGTTCCTGTGTATTGTTTCCTTGCCTTATTTGGGGGAAGGGAAGCTACCTTGCTTACCAGTGGGAGTGGGAAGCATTGAGCTGCCTTTTGTCCAGTTTTGTGAGGTTTCAGCCAGTAACTAGTAGTTTATTGGTCGTTTTGGGCCAGTTTCTAGCTTTTCCAGCCCCTGGTATAAAAGCAGCGTTAAGCGCGATTTAGAGTGATTTATCGCGGAGCTGCCACCTTTGCACACTAGGGCAGTGCCGGTTAAGCAGGTTTAAACTATTCGGGCTACCTAAAGTCCACTCTTCAAATTTTCCCTTAAAACTACCTTCCTCGAACTATACTACTGATCAAATCAGCGTATCCTATAACTAAAAGGATCAACTCTACTTGACTCCAAGTAGACTATTCTCTATCTATTAAACCTAGCACTTGCTCCTACAGTACTTATTACCTTGATACGGCACTCTTGTCATAGATAGTACCCCAAAAAGGCAACCCCCCATTTCTCGGTCACCCACGTCCCCCGGAATCTTTTTTTTAAAGTTTTTCATCTACCCTTCTAGCATGTCGAGGGATCAGTTGCTAGTGTCCTCTCCTGCTCAGCTGGTGAACCTGGGAATATTGAGACAATGTTTCAATTGCCTCATGTACACAGACAACCCTTTCCTCCTCCCACAAAGCACAAATACATGCGAGAGATGCAACTATACGGCCAAACTGGAGGCTGAGCTCTCTCAACATAGGACTGGCAAGACCAGTCAGGAGGAGAAGGTTACCACACACACTATAGACCCAGTCTCACATAGTACCATTACAACCTCAAATCATACACATAAACACACAAAGACATACTGGAGGCTCTGATCAAAAATCTACCAAAACAGCAGAGGCCACCAAAGCAGACACCCAAACAACCACCACCTCAGAACACAACACCCGCAACACATAGACCTCACAGTCAGAGTGTCAAACAGTCACAGCCCTTAAGGCCAAACACAATGCCAGACACACTAGTCATTGGTGACTCCATAGTCAGACACACTGATGTCCCGCTCACCAGACTGAATAAGGAGAAGGTCACAGTAAGCTGCCTGTCGGGCGCTAGAATCCGCCACATAGCAAGCACTCAGGTCTCTCAACAGCAGGTACAAATATGACTCAGTCATTGTCCACGCTGGTGTAAGCGACCTGAGGCGTACCTCCTGGACTACATGAAAAGAGACATTGAGGAGCTCTCTGATTATGTAGCCCAGGCAGGTATGACCCTGACCTTGAGCAGTATCCTACCTTCACCAAGAATGATGCCACAATACAGAGATAAGATGATCAGCTTTAACAATTGGCTTAAACACTGGTGTCATTCAAAGGGATCCAGTATCTGTCTGCCTGGGATGACATGCTGGACAAGCCACGCTGCTTAGCAGGGATGGCTTGCACCTGTCACCCTGGGATTCGGATATTGGCAAAGGCTCTTGCCACCCCATAGTGCCTTTTTAGGCAAGGCTCAAATTCTAAACCTACTACCCTAGAACACAAAAAGGAAAAAAACTAAGGGTAATGCTGCTCAATGCCAGAAGTCTAAATCTCAAAATGCACGCACTTTCGAGGCCCTTCTCAGTATGGAGAACATAGATGTCTGTGCTGTGACAGAAACCTGGTTCAAGGCTCCTGAGAGTACCCCAGCTATCAGGTTTTACCTCATATCATGCGTTCGGCCCCAAAATCCGGACAATACCAAGAAAGGAGGGGGTATCCATATTCATCAAGGACACCCACACCTCAAGACTGGTGGCAACGCACGATGCATCGGAGACCATCCAGGTGCAATTAACCATAGGCAAGACTGCTCTGCAAATTGTAGCATGTTACAGGCCACCCTCACAAACTCAGGAAACTCACATGGCCTTCCTGAAAACACTAGAGGGATAAATGTATCACCAAACACCATCATACTAGGTGACTTCAATTACCCTAATATAGACTGGGAACACTACTCAAGCCCAAACACCCTAGCCCAAAAGTTCCTGGAATTCATAAACTCAAATGCCATGGAACAACTAGTCACCATCCCACAAGAGGAGATAACATACTTGATCTCATCATCACGAACATGGGAGCACAATGTTCAACACCGAAGTATACCCTCACTGGTGAGATCAGATCACAAACTAATCTCGCTGGAGGTCCTCATCCCACCCCACCTGAAATAAAAGACCACAGTAAAGAACTTCTCAAAAGCCGACTTCACACTTCTAAAGACTAGTGTGGTCTCCTTTCAGGCCCCGAGCCGCGGCGGAAAACAATACTCAAGCCGCTGAATCACTTACAAACGCCTTCTACCAGCACCTGCAGGACTGCATGGATAAGGCAATCCCAAGCAAAACAAAGACTCTTTGTACCAAAGGCAAGCGTCCAGTCTGGTGGACCCCAGCCATAAACAAACTCTACAACAAAAGGAGGAAGCTACTACAAGATAGAGCAAAATCCTTAAAAGGTAAGACACCCTTGATCACTATAAGTAAAAAACTAAGAGCTCTCATAAAATCATCCAAAGCAAGTTTCGAGAGAAAAATAGCTAAAGACTCAAAAGACAATCATAAGGCCTTCTTTAGCTATGTTAGAAACCTAGGAGGAAACTCCCAGATATGCTCAGAACTAGTTCAAAATGATGTGAAGATTACTGATCCTACAGACATTGCCAACATACTGGCTGACAGGTTCAGTGCAAACTCCCCCCCCCCACTCCCCCAAAAGGAGAGATATCTATACCAAACGATTGCAGCCCCCAAACATCTCCAGCCAAGTGAGAACTGCTCTCTCCAAAGCAAAAACACAGCATCCATGGGACCCGATGGTGTCCCGGCTGTGTGCTCCTGAACTCAATGAGGAATTAAACCCACAGCTAGGACAGCTGTTTAATCAAAGTCTTACCTCTGGATACGTGCCAGGAGTGGCGCACTGCAACTGTGGTCCCACTTCACAAAGGCGGTGCCTCCACAGACCCTGGAAATTACCGCCCATTAGCTTGACAAGCCTTATCTGCAAAGCCATGGAGAGGATCATAATGGACCTCATAAATAAAGACATAGGAATTTGCAGACTTTGGATCCAACCCAGTTTGGCTTTGTCAAAGGCAGATCATGCCTTTTACACTTGGTTGACTTTTTCGAAACAGTCACCAAAGCCATTGATGAGGAAAGGCAGTCCATACAGCCTACCTCGATCTGGCTAAGGCCTTCGATACAATACCCCACTCGGGTATCATTGAAAAACTCATCAGCTTAAATGTTAACCCATACATCACAAGATGGGTTGCAAACTGGCTGAGTGACAGAACCCACAGGGTCAGAGTTGCTGGCGCCATGTCAGACTCAAAGCCTGTCACAAGTGGTGTCCCACAGGGCTCAGTCCTGGGCCCACTTGTTTGGCATCTACTTTTCAAGTACAAGCAAACACAGGAGGGTTATGGCTGACAAAGTTTGCAGATGACTGTAAACTGAAGCCATAGTAGAAAACACATCTGACACAGATATCCTTCAGAAGGGTCTCACAGAAACGGATAACTGGTGCCAGAGCCACGGCCTAAAGTTAAATGCCAAAAAATGCATAGTCATACCCTTCGGGAAAAACAAGGTTACCCCTAGCTACCAAATAGGTGGCAATCCACTGAGCACAGAAGAAGTTATCAGGGACCTGGGGACCCAGGTTGATAGTAGTCTGTCATTCGACACCCATGTAGCTAAAGTAGTTAGGAAGTCCTTCTACATTGCCCACCTTATCATCAAGGGATTCTCATCTAGATCAAGGGAGGTCATAGTCTTCCCTTACTCACCACTCATGAGAGCAACGATTGAGTACAATGCCCCATTGAATGTATCTGACCCGACACTTGCAGCAGCTGGAGAGGCCACAAAAGTTCCTCACCAAAAGGATAAAGGGTCTCAAAATCTGTCCTATGCTGCCCGACTGAAAGAACTCCAGCTCTATTCAGTCGCCACCGCTTGCTCAGAGGTGACCTTTGCCTAACATACAAGGCCATGTCAAACCCAGATTTGATGAATATGCTTCACCTCAAAAATCTAGATCCATCAGAGCCACAAGGGCGGAGACTTAAACCTCGACACGGCTATTAATAGGACGTGCTGGAGGATAGATTCATCACCCAAAGACTCCCTATGCTGTGGAACAAAATCCCGGTACATGTGAGGCAGAGCACCTCGCTGGCCTTGTTCAAGAGAAATCTTGACCAATGGATGGGAGATCGCAGATATACCCCAGGAATTACCTCAGTGTCACTGCTCGACAGAGGCACAGCAAAATAATGGGTATAGTTCCCCATACTAAAGGGGTGGCGTAAGCCACAAAACAATGGGCTAGGCTTATAAATGCCCTCGGGCAGATAGCCTAGTATGAACCTATGAACCTATGAACCTATGAATAGTTATATGACCCATACTGAACCTCCAAATTAATAACCACTGCTTAGTGTCACTCAGATCCGTACAGAACTGGTAACAGGTGCCTTACTATCACCATATTCGATGTCCCATGGTCTTCCCAGCAACAAAATAACCGGTGTCTACACGACTACAACTCGTGGCCCTGCACACTACAGACATTGTGCGTTACCACCACGCCATGGCAGATATACATAGATCCCAGGTTATCACGTACAGATCATCTGGCACAAACATTCAATAGTGCTGATGTCCCCAGACATATATGTTCACATCTATGTCCACCTCTACATCTACATATATCATATATATTATTTGTATACATATATACATGGACATACATATATATATATATATATATATATATATATATATATATATATATATATATACATACACACATATACATGTACACATATATGTAGATATGGCATTTATATCACAACAGTGGACCACATGACCGCAATGCATTAGACAGGAACAAAAAGGAAACAACATGTGCCACCTGCATCATGTAGTGTTGTTACTATCAAGGCACATGTGTTAGGTTGCATCACATGGGTCAGACCTCATCAAGGGTAAGAGTAGGGCTGCTGACAGTTACTCACCAGACCTATTGGTGAATGTATGTGTTGACAACCCAGTGTCTTGGCAGAATATGCGGGCTGTGGACACTATATAGATCAGCAACAAAACACACAGAACACATCCCGCACCTAGCCAACCACAGATACCAACACATACAGTATAACTGCCAAATACACACACGTGCCATGCCTTGGAATCGAGCACCTACCTGTCTAGTCTATCACACTACAGCATTATGCAGTAACAGAATGCGCTACCGAGTTACAGTGTCACCACACTCCCACAGGCATACATCTAGGTGGATGACATCATCCGCAAAGGCAAAGACGCCGATATGGAATGTATGGGGAGTGAGCCATCTAAAAGCATTACTCTGTCTCCAGGCAGCTGGAAACCCACACACACACACACACACATACACACACACACACACACACACATACACACACACACACACACACACACACACACACACACACACACACACACACACACACACTTGGCAGGGCTGGGAGTCAAACATACACCTAACTACCTTATGCAGTTACAGAATGTGCTATCGAGATTATTGGTACACAGCAGTCCCAGAGGCATACTTCTAGGTGGATGACATCATCCGCAAAGGCAAAGACGCCGATAGGGAATGTATGTGGAGTGAGACGTCTAAAAGCATTACTCTGTCCCCAGGCAGCCAGAAACACACACACACACACACACACACACACACACACACACACACACACACACACACACACACACACACACACACTTGGCAGGGCATTGAACATACGCCTAACTACCTTATCACACTACAGCATTACACAGTTACAGAATGCGCTATTGAGATTACTGGCACACAGCATTCCCAGAGGCATATTTCTAGGTGGATGACATCATCCGCAAAGGCAAAAATGCTGTTAGGGAATGTATGTGGAGTGAGACGTGTAAAAGCATTACTCTGTCCCCAGGCAGCCGGAAACACATACACACATACACACACACACACACACACACACACACACACACACACACACACACACACACACACACACACACACACACTTGGCAGTGCTGGGAGTCGAACATACACTTAACTACCTTATCACACTACAGCATTACGCAGTCACAGAATGCGCTATCGAGATTACTGGTACACAGCACTCCCAGAGGCATACTTCTAGGTGGATGACATCATCCGCAAAGGCAAAGACGCCGATAGGGAATGTATGTGGAGTGAGACGTCTAAAAGCATTACTCTGTCCCCAGGCAGCCAGAAACACACACACACACACACACACACACACACACACACACACACACTTGGCAGTGCTGGGAGTCGAACATACACTTAACTACCTTATCACACTACAGCATTACGCAGTCACAGAATGCGCTATTGAGATTACTGGTACACAGCACTCCCAGAGGCATACTTCTAGGTGGATGACATCATCCGCAAAGGCAAAGACACCGATAGGGAATGTATAGAGAGTGAGCAGTCTAAAAGCATATTACTGTCCCAAGGTAGACGTAGACAAACTCACTGCAGTGGTGTGAGCGGGACAACTGCCTATATACGGAGCACTATTACAACACTACATAGATACGAGACATGCCACAGACAGTACAACCTTCAAGACAGTCAACCAGTGCGTTCAATGTAGGCATCCATCTTGACGTGGGGTATGGACATCTGTTGCCTGGATGACCACCATCGCTATACAGGATATCAATGGTCATGGCCATACACAGAGGCACATCACCGACACAAGGTGTCACTGGGCATGCTCACACACTTAGTATCACACGTCCATTTGGAATGTACTATGTGTCCATCTACACAACGGCGTACTGGGCATGCTCACACACTTAGTAGAAGCGAAGGGCTATCTTGCATGCACACGGATTCTAAACATGGAAGGGCACAGTTTGGAATGTACTGTGTGTCCATCTACACAATGGCGTACTGGGCATGCTCACGCACTTAGCAGTAGCAAAGGGCTGTCTTGCATGCACATGGATTCTAAACATGGAAGGGCACAGTATGGTGTTACTGTCCCCATGTACATGAAGGCCACTCACATGTACTGGCCAGTACACACTCAAGAGCCATCACAGATGTCTCAGGTGCAGATCACAGAGATAAATGCCACATTCTACTAAGTAGCCCTCAGACATCACCATGTCCTTGGACCAGCAACACACATCCATACATTACCACAACACCGTGTGACTCATGACCAGTGGACTGTACATAGGTCTACAGCAACTGTGCAGACTACACATGTACTGACAGGGTTCAATCATGTGTTATGCAATGCAATGATACCACTGTACATAACCAGGTCGGCTCTACACATAACAGGGGCCCTGGGTCTTACACAGATGTGACAGATGACTGTCACTGTACACCAAAGAACACACATGTTTGGATATGATATACATGTAATCGCAGTGGATATGTGCATGGACCACACACACACACACACACACACACACACACACACACACACACACACACACACACACACACACACACACACAGCACATATGTACATAGCATAGCTTTTGCTGTCCTCCGTGCAGACAAGTGGCTACAGCAATCACACGCATGCACATGGAATGTAGGTTCATGGCTGTTGAATGCTAACAGTACATAGCAATGTTGACTGAGGAAACATTCCCTTTGTACTAGTTACCCATCACACCCATCATATCATACAACAGTCCATGTGTTATGTATGTCATCACACGTCCACCAATTGCAATGCATACAAACATGGCTACATGACAGGCATGTAGGACCAACACACATGTACATGTAGTGGTGTGCATGCAGCTACCATGCATATGCAGTAGCTGATGTATGTAATTCATCTTTGCCTAACTACAACATGCAGTTGCACTGCAGCCCCATCATTGTCACCTGTATGTGGTGAAATACTGACAGTATGGTAGGATGTACATCAGGTATGGATGGATGTGTGTACATAAAGTGGTGATCCACCTTTGCAGATGGATGTTTACCGGGGACGGCTCACAGGTGTGTCACAAGCCAGCCTACCATTACATGTGCAAACAGTACACTATGTTACTGTTACTTGACGGAAGACATAAAACCTACACAGCAGTCGGGTGTTACTGACTGTAAGTCACTTGACATCTGTAACACTTACATCCTCCCATGTGCATATAGCAGCACAATTGCCAAAGGTAGCGTTGGTACATATAATGCGGCCAATACTGCTGCATGTCTGTCAGACGTATCATATAACAGGTATATCATTCACAGTACTGTCATGTGTGTTTGCTTGTGTGACCATATATGCCACATATGGTGGGGAATACATCCCAATTGTTACATATCCCTGTACACTGTTGTAGAGATCTGTACATACTGCAGTGTGGAAAGCATGACGTAGGCAGGGGTGGTGTGTGTATCACACACATGTCAGCTAGCCATACGTGAATGACATTTGTGGACTCCACAGTGTGTGTGTGTGTGTGTGTGTGTGTGTGTGTGTGTGTGTGTGTGTGTGTGTGTGTGTGTGTGTGTGTGTGTGTGTGTGTGTGTGTGTGTGTGTGTGTGTGTGTGTGTATGTGTGTATGTTTGGCTGTCTGATGCATGGAGTGAGGGTGTATGCTACTATACCAAACAGACAGGTTCCCTAACCCCTCATGGTGATGCAATCTACTACCCTGTTGATGCCATCGGTCTTAGCCTTACTGGCTACCTGTACATGTTCATTCTCTGTGTCATGTCGTGTGGGTGCACAGTACTGTGAGGATGATTACCACATAGGCAGGGGTCCTCACCTCAAAACTATCGAGTGTGCGTTATAGTGTTGTTGACCCCATGAGTTTGGGCATGTTACTGTTTGTCTCTGTGTATGTCTGTGTGTGTTCTCATCCTGTAATGTGACAGGGTATTACTGCTACACAGTGAGGCCTCATGCTATCAAGTGGCCTCTAATGTTATCATTGGCCAGACTGCTGTGTAAACCCCCCACACCATGTCAACATACCTGTGATGTGACCTGGTATAGATGTCACATCTCCAGCCACTGTAGCCTATTAAACAGCCCACATGCTTCTGGATCAGTAGATGTGTGGACATCTGTGGTATGGTAGCCTTTCTAACAGTCAGGTTGATGCTACGTATAGCCTGTCAGTACTCCACATTTACACATGGGAAACTGAAAACACTGCTACTTGTTGGCACATGCAAGTAGACCATAAGGAGGGAACCAGGGCATCATTACCAACATGCTGTTACCGTTGTTACCAAGACACATACTGTGAACATATAACAATGCATTATAAACCTGTACTACATGGTATGTCTGGTGCATGTCAACAGTACACAACTATTGTAATATACACTTCTCTCACTATTCTGTTCACCCTGTGCATCAGACCATTTGAGCATGTCCCTGCACCGATGGTGTGGATGACAGGGATGCGGCACAGGCATCATCATATGCACAGGGTGATAATGTTTGCCAGGGGCATAGGCTGCACCAGTGTATGACATCATGTGTGTGGGTAAGGGTTGGTCATCTGATTGGACATGTGTGGTCATTATGCATGTGGGTGTTGCGGTGCCCTACAGATGTTTTTGCTGTGTGCATGTATGAGTGCACACAGTTCTGCCTTTTGCCAGGCCTACACAGGGGTATTATTGACAGCTCCAGATTGTACAGACCAGGATGAACAGCTCACTGTGTCCGGCCATGGCCACATGACCTGTGCCTGCCAGGGATTGCATGGGCACTACCAGGTGGAGGTACAGATTGGCTACTGCTTGATGACACATGTCCACCAGAACCGTGTCCCCACTGGGAACATCCAGGTCCACGTCCACATGGCCTGCTGTGTCCTAGTGTAGACAGCACAGCACCAGCTGCACTGCTACTGCTTCTGGCACTATGGGAGCGGGCATGTGAGGTGGCTCATTCACATTGACCTGCACTAGGTGGTGTAACTGGCCTACCTCCATGTGGCCTATGCCTCACTCCTACCAGATGTTCCGGCACAGACAGCGCATGCTTATGGATTGCCATGCCATGGTCAAGGATTTCAACCATGTCACCCAATCGCCTGTCCAGAACATCAGCAATCTGCTGTTGAGCATTTGCCAATGCCTGGATGTTGTCATTTAGAGTACGGATAGCCCTCTGAAGCCTCTGCCCTTCTCTGTTCTGTCGTTCAGCATGCGCCTGTGCTGCCATTACAGTCTGGAACATGCGTCTGGTGACACCAGCTGCTGCACTCTGTCCTGCAGGTGCATGTCTGCCAGAGGTCCTCCTATGAGCAGCACTGGCCACATGCCTGTGTGGCACATCTGCAGTCATTACACTGACACCATGGTGTGGAGACACACCTTCTGTAGCCACCACACGTTCCTGTTCCAAGCTAACACATGCTGACTGTCCTTCCTCTATGGCCACTGGTGATGGGGTATGTGTTGGCATGAGAACTGTGTGCGGGGAAGAGGGGGACATAGCTGGGATGGCAACCATTGGCACAGATTCAGCCCCTGACAACCCTGTCTGTACCTCATGCATATGTTCATCACTGCTAGTATCAGTGGGGACACTAACATCAGACGAACCGCAGGAGGGTAACACACCTACATCACCTGTGAATGCAAAGAAAGACTCTACATTACAATAGACACACACATACAGACACACACACACATACACACACACACACACACACACACACACACACACACACACACACACACACACACACACCATGCATTTGACTTGACAGACAGCATTTAGCATGCATGTGATACAGCAGACAGCATGCAGCTCAGACATTAATACTGGTAGTTAGCATACCTCCCTGGGTTGCACACAACAGCAAGCAAGTGTCATATCAGTAGCCATGCAGTTCACACAATCATGGTAGTAAGCATGCATCCCTGTGATACACCATGTGGACCAGCACAGGTTAACAGTACACATGGCTGAAGTGACCTTGACATGTA
Source organism: Protopterus annectens (assembly GCF_019279795.1). NCBI lineage: Eukaryota > Metazoa > Chordata > Ceratodontiformes > Protopteridae > Protopterus > Protopterus annectens. The sequence continues at coordinate 1,539,116,239 of NC_056735.1, forward strand.
ATCTGCTGACGTGTGCATTGACATGCATACATGTCTGACACAGTGGTGTCTTGACACATGTACAGCATTATAATGGGTATCATATTGCAGTGTTGTCTGTATGCCCTACAGCTAAATGCACGTTTAGCAAATGTGCATGAGCATTGAAGGGTAGTGTTAGGCGTCCACATTGCTATACAGTGTGAAGTACAGACACTGTGCCATTACATGGCATCATGAGGCGTCTATATTGCTATACATTGTGTAATATGCACACATTGCATAGCCATAACTGTGTGCATACACATGACATAACTGTGGATTGTGACCCACGTTGCTGAGGTGTATACACATCAAACCATGCTGTGTCATGTGACAGGTCACTGGAAGACCTACAGATGACACTCCTGCACAACTACTACAGAGTCTTAGCTGCCTGGCAACCATGTCCACACATGGCAGACTTGTCAATACACCATGTGCCACATGACATTGATGTACCAAACACAAGAGGTGCACGGCTGACAGTGATGTCCTACAGCAGCAAGGGAAATGTACGTTATCTGTGGCCTGATGTGGTGTCAATGTCTGTGGAAGCTGTACAGGTGACTACTGTCATGCTATGACACGGTCGTGATGTTCAACACATCTTATATGGTCGACTTATGTGACATCTCCTCTAGCTGTGCACAGGCTTTTAGGATGTCCAGTGTACCACATCAACTGTATAATCAGTCAACTAAGGCTATAGTTGGACCATGTGTGGACAATGTGCAACAGGGTGTATACACATCACATCTACTGTGTGGCTACATGTCTCCGGCCATCCTCCATGGCCATGTCTGAACATGTGTTGGCCAAATGTGTGTGATGGCCATCTATCTCACATGTCTGTGTAGTTCCATATGACATACACCCATAGATGTCAGATATGTCACCGTCCACAGGGCTATGCAGATAATGGGTTGTATGTTTGGTATGTGGGGTATGTATTATGGGATAGTATGACAATATTGCAGCAAGAACACTACATGTCTGGGACATGTCAGATGGCACATCACAATGTGTGCACCCATTGCAGGGGCATATAACACAATGGTGCCTCCTGTGGGCTGCCCATATCTCAGCTCACTGTGTGGTACTGTTTGCGTACCACACATGTGTTGTTCTACTGTATAGTACATATGCCTACATTGAGCAACACCTCCACCATTGTATGAGCAGCTGTCCACACATGTAGCAATGACAGATACTGTGGTTTCATGTCAGTGTTTCATTTCATTTGTATATATTGCACATGGGTAGCCAGTGTGAATGCTGAGAGGTGCGACCTGTATATAGTGACTGGACCATACATCATGTGTACATGTGTTAACTGGCCACATGGCGAATAGATCTATGCATTAACATGCCTGATACTGATGACTGTCTCACCTGCAACAGACTGATGTCTGTGCGGTACTCCAAAGGTATCTGTATAGGGGTGACACAGCAGTTTGAACATTATCCATGACTGTATGACAGCCACAGGGTGCACTGTGCATGTTAACACATTCGCCTGTACAATAGCATATAGTATGCACATGTGTGCATACACAGTGTAGCATACTGTAGAATGCAGCATGTGTGTAAACATACCTTGATATGATGTTATATTACATATTGTTCAGTGACACATGCAACTAAATGGGATATGATAGTCATATGTGCAGTAGTGACTTACCAGACAACTCCAGTCTCATTGGTTGGGAGACACCCACCTCCACGATGGCAGCTAGTGTTTGTGGATGCTGTTCTGAGGGTGTCCCCAGGCTGGCCAGTAGCTCCTCGGTGTGAGTGAGTGGGGGCTGGGTTGGTGGCCCACCACCTGTTCCACCTTGTTCCTTGGCGATTGCAGAGGCATGCTGTTTCGCATGTCATATCAAGTCCATGCAGTGTCTGCGCACCTGGTGGTAGATGCGGTTATGACCACCCACATCATTAACCCTCCTGCGAAGGTCCTGCCACATGTCATCACGCTGCTGGGCATGCTGTGGCACATGGCCAAACTACACCTCATAGTTCTCATGGAGGTACAGGATGAGGACATCATCCTCCTGGTAGCTGTATGCTGGCAGGCGTGAATGAGGCATTATCTGGAAGACATAATGATGGTGACAGGTCACAGTATCACAGAGATGTACAGAAATAAAGCTGCACATACATTTGCAATAAATCTAGTACATCTGCACAGTTATCTTTGCAAATCATCATGACACTGACATGACTGACATGTTTGTGTCACACACATGTAACACCCATTATGCATTGGATATCATCACCATATATGTGTGTCTCCTCTTTACATTGTTCATACTCCATGTGAATGCTGTCTTGATGTGGGCATGTCTGTTTGCTTGTACTGATGTTCTTACCTGGATGTGTCCACAGTGATGCTGTTGACCTTGATGCTGTGTATATGTCACATATCAACACATACACTGCCTTAATTGACATGAGCAGTGACAATGCACACATATGCATAGAACCTTTACATGCATGTGTTTTTCCATAAACATCTACACGGCACTGTACAGCAGTTCAACATCCTGCCACGGATCGCCTGTGTTGCACATGTGATAGACATGGGGCAATGGCTAGCCGGACATCATTCGTAGGGATAGTTATTAACTATAGCATGTACAGGCAAGGTTTCCTAGCTGTATCCGACAGCCATTTTGTCACCGCGAGATGCATCAGTGCCACATTACTGATCCAGACAGTTAATAATACATCTACCATGCGGTCATCACACCATGTATGACAGAGATGACATGTGCAGCTTTGATGGACAGGGTTGCATGGTATGGCAGGAGTATGTAACATGTATGGCACAGGGATCTGTCCAGCATGTGGTGATCCTTGTAGTAGAATGGTGGCTGTCCATGACGTATGTCTTTCAGATCAAGATATGTACGTGTAGCATGTCCAACATCACAGTGTAGCACATGTCTTTATGCAAGGTAGCCAGCATGCTGCATAGTGGAGGTGAGGATTGTGAAGGCTGGTATTGCCCATCCACGCATGGCCAATACCCCTTAAAGGTGATCCGATATTGGTCACCTGAGTGCTAAGTATGCCTGTCCAATGATCTCCATGCTTATGGATGGCACCCAGTCATGACATGGGTGCCTCGTATGACTACCTAATAGGCCTGGAGACGTCACCAACTCAGGGAGGTGAACTGCATAGCACCATCCCTTACACAGTGTCCATAATGTTGACCACTGCCTAGGTGGTAGTTAATGGGTACAGGGTTATTCACCTAGTGGTGACAATGCTATTATCAGCTGTCAGATTGTGCACATATGTCACACATCTCACCCACAAAGCCCATTCTGTATGTTGTCCACAACCCTGAGACAGCTATTGCTCCTAGGTCATGGCCATTCACATCCTTACATACACAGATACCTCCCATTTGTCTGTGTGGTATGGGCTACAATGAGGGGGGAGTACAAATCATTAACCCTGTTTTACTGTAGCTGCCACTGGTGTGATATGCACATGTCACTCTGACACCTTTTGCAGTGCTGATTCTGTCAACAGGCCACTGGTAGAACCCTCCTGTGATATACGAAGGTACATCTAGTATACTCAGTGTAGCTGGAACACGGTATGGGTGATGATGTCCTATGACCTGTCACAGGTATGCTATGCAGTGTGAAATCATCCGTACTGTCATCTACTTCTGTACTGCTAACATCTACGTTGATAAATGTTCATAGACTTGCAGACCATACTCAGGAGGGTAATAGTGCAGTGCCTCCAATTATGACTGTCATCTCCACTTGAAGGTTGCAGTGGGTTGATATTATCCAACACCCTATCTGTATTGCATATTCATGCTGAGCACTTGTTCAGAACTTGTGAGCACTTCATGAGCTACTAATTACGATAGCACCCATTCCAACTCATTTCTTACAAGTACACTGTCTGTCCTTACATTTCCAGCTTACTTACAGTACAACAGCTGTTGTACACACGTAACTCACATATCTTGTGAGACATGGTTGAATATACAGGCATGTCCAACTGTCATGTACCAGTGCTATTGCCTGTCTATATGATGTATATGGCGAACATGTGGCAATAGAGCAATTGTCTCATGTACACAGTCAATGCTCACTTCCCAACATACGACACTATAGCCTGTGGGAGATGCACATATGTAGCCATGCTGGGGGTAATGCTCTCACCAACCCAGACTGAACCTGACATTCATGTGGGGACGTGTAACATTTGCAACACACCCCACTCATCACATAGTCTCACAATATCTCCACCATCACAGGCCACACATAGTATGAGTACAACATTTGCAGGACCTCTCCATACTCTGTATAGGCACCAGAGGCAGCCCCCATCACCAAACACAACAACAATTACCACAGACTTATGTGTGCCCATCAATTACAGACAATAGGGTGTTATAACATACCCAACACACTAGTCATAGGTGACTCTGTAGGAGGTCACACTGATGTTCCACTCAGCAGGCTACACAAGGTGATAGTCGCTTACATCTAGCTGTCGGGTAACTGGTTCTGCAACATAACCTATGCACCCTTGCCAAACCTCACCAGGTACAATTTGGCTGTCATTCTCCATGTTAGTGTCACTGCCCTGAGATGTAACTTCCCAGACTACATGTGCAGGGACATGCAATAGCTCTCCCATCTTGTAGCCCAGAAGGTATCGGCCAAGTCCTGGGGAGCATTCTGCATTCATCCAGACTAGATACCACTGTACAACAACTGACTGTTTCACTTCAACAGTTGCCTATGCTTCTGCTGTCATTCCACAGGCATCCAGTATCTGTCCGCTTTGAATGACATGGCCAACAAAACACAATGCTTTGGCACAGATGACCTGCACCTGTCAGCCCTGGGAGTACAGATAACATGTAAGGGTCTTGCTGCTCCTATACTGCCTGTCTTGCACAGTTTCCAATAACATTCACCACCAGAACGGGAACAGGCAAGCAAAACATGGGGTCATGTGACTTAATGCTTGACATCATCTCTGATGCATGCAGGCAAGGCACTCCTTATAATGGACCACTTCAATATCTCTGCAGTGACTGGGACCTGCCTCTAGGCTCTGCAGAGCACACCTGCACTGACAGGTTATACGCAGACCACACCTTTCAGTCATGTAACCTGGACCAGAACACCCACGGCTGAGGTGTGTCCATATTTCACTATGTTGTATACACCTCCTGGCTGGTTATTTAGCACAATGCATCAGAGGTGATCCACGTGCAACTAACTGCGGCCAGAACTGCTATACACATTGTAACATGCTACAGATTCAACAACATACCCCACGGTTACCGACCCTCATTTCTTGGTATACTGGACAGTAGGGTTCAGACAGGTACTACTGATGTGCGACTGACACTACCCCACGCTTAACTGGGATAGCTACTCATGTACCAACACATTAGGCCAACGCTGTCCAGGATTCATAACCTCCTCTCAGCTGGATCAACCCATACACACCACCACCAAGACCAACAATATCCTAGACATGGACATTACCAACATGTCACTGATGTTCCACATATGTGATTATCCACTCGTTGGTAGTTTCCGAACATATGCTAATCATCCTTGTTATACACATCCCGGCACCACACCCTTCACGGCATGCACAGTACAAGATTAGTACAATGCCTACTACAGACATCTTATGACAGCAGTAGTAAACGTCATGACACCCATGCAGATGGACAATGCACATACAAGCACTGAACCATACCCCAGTGCACTTCAGTAGCACTTACATGACTGCATGGATCATGCTATTCTAAACAGAGCCATGATGGTACCCACCAGATAATGGACGCCACTCTGGGGGTCCAGTTCCATGGACATAAAATACAACAAAAGGTGGAGGCTGTTGCAAAGTGGAGTACAATCCCATGGGTGGGGTAGCTCACTGGTCTGCCTCAGTAGGGCTCCGGGATCCCTTATCACATCCTCCAAACCTAGCTACATAAACATTACTGTGACACATTCCAGGGTGTACCACAAAGCATTATGGAGGTATGTCAGTAGTCAATGGCAATACCCACATCTGCTCTGACATACGACGGTTACTCAGGAACATTACAGAACTGAGTGATGTTGGCAACATCCTGGGGGATGGGTTCAATGCTAACTTTACACCCTCTCACTCCCTACAGGGCCATAATCCATGCAGGAACATTGTGGAGTCCCTGTGGTCACAACTACACAGTTCCAACCTGCACTCTCTAAGGCCTGGAACACAGACTCCATGTGACCGTCCAACATCCCAAGCGGTGATTTACACAAACCTCAGAACGACATGTCTCCCCACTTGGCCACTGGATTCACTAATAGCCTTGTATCAGACATTGTGGCCCCTGAATGGTGCACAGCAACAGTTATCACACTCCACACAGGTGGCGCCACAATGAACCAGAGGGACTATTGCCCTATACGCCTGACTGGACTGTTCTGCAAGGCTATGGGGCACATCATCATGGAAGTCATTCACAGAGACATTGGTGGGCTCCAGACCTTTGATGCCACCCATGTTGCACTTGTTAGGGCAGGACCATGGCTCCTACACCTGGTGGACTCCTTTGATACAGTTACCAGGGTAGTTGATGATGGTAAGGGGGTCCACACAGCTTACTTTGTCCTCTCATTGGCTTTCAGCACCGTTCTCCATTCTGGTATTGACAACATACACATCCACCTGCACATCGACCCCTACGTCTCAGGATGTTATGCAAAGTGGCTCACAGACAGGACCCACACAATGAGGGTAGCATACCATAGTACCTACTGTATTTCAGTTACACTTGGCATATCGCAGTCCTAAGTCATAGGGCCCCTCATGTTCGGTATATGCTTCCCTGAGGTACAGGCTAGCACAGAGGGACTTTCCCTGACTAGGTTTCCAGATAACTGCATACAAGGTGTCATGATTGATCCACCAGCTGATACAGACTCCCTCCATAAGGGTGTCACTGTGACGGATACCAGATGTCAATAACATGGCCTCAAGCTACATGACACATGGTGCATGAACATCCCCTTTGGATTACACCAGTCACCCACTGACTATCACATATGTGGTAGTCCCCTACATACATGTGACATTATATGGGATCTTAGTACACACGTATGTAGCACCCACTCCTTTGATAACCATATTGCCAATGTGGCATGGATATCCTTCTACGTGGCCACCCTTATCTGTACTGGGTTTGTACTGGAACAAAGGCACCCATTGTACCTCTAAACCCCTGACATATACACACATTCAAGGGTACAACACCCCATTTAGGGTGTACCTTATAGAACAGGAATGGCTTTACATACCATAACATTAACACACCATGAGGATTATTGAGCTCCGAAGGTTGACGTATGCGGCAGAACTATGGACAACAGGAATGTACACATTTGCATACTGCATACTCAGGGGTGACCTCTGCTGAACATACAGGGCCCATGTCCACAAAAATATTCATGGATATACTACACATAAGCGACATAAGCAAAAGCCACTGAGAGCAACATGCTCATGGATATGTGCACAAAAGCAACAATGAGTGGGATGTTCTTGAGGGTTACATTCCCAAACCAGACACTCACCATGCTTTGGAACATGATTCCTATGTACATCACGCAGGGACATTCAGTAGCACTGTTTATGAGATACCTCACTTGGTGGATGGGAGACACATGTACGCTAGGGATCACTGCAGTGGCTGTACTGTGCAGAGGTGCAGGTAACACATGGCTCTGCTGTTCACAGACAGGATACTACTCTAGAGAGGTGCCCATACACATGCCTACTGTGACAGTTATATCAACATATACTATCTCCTGCTATGGCATGTACTTGTTGGACATACCCTACCACTGACGGCGGGTGGTGTGGAATTGTTCTGTTTAAGGTCTGATGAAGCTCCAATGCGAAAGCGCTTACCTGTTTTTGTGCTGGAATAAATAGTGGATTTTTATTTCTTTGATTGACTGAGTGTTTGTCCTCATTGAGTTGCAGCTGTGTTTTACCTCTGATGGTGTATATATTTTTTTCTTTTTATGTACATTTATTCATTTTACACCACAGTGGTTTTACCCAGTGAATGCTAGCAGTTTTTGTTTTTATTTCTGGATATGTATCCTGTTGTTGTGTATTGTACATGCCAATAGACAATACCTTTTTGTTTGCATGATATAGCTGTTATGCTGTGTAGAATATCTGACATATCTACCTACAATACTGTACATTACACATATTTTACATATTATCCCATAATGCAAAGCATACTTGCACAGCAGGACCACCTTAGGCATGTTATTGTTATTATATGCCCATACACATGCCTACTGTGACAGTTATATCAACATATACTATCCCCTGCTATGGCACGTACTTGTTGGACATACCCTACCACTGACGGCGGGTGGTGTGGAATTGTTCTGTTTAAAGCCCTCATGTAGCATCCCTTGTGGTGTCTGTGATGTTTACCTTGTGGCCCACAGCAGGACACACAATTTCTACAAGCGTTACTATGCTCAGCAAGACATCACTACATAATACCTTTTCCTACTTTATGCATTGTAGACACTTTTAATTAGTACAAAACAGGCTATACATACACTAACATACTGAGTGTTCTACATACCTTGTTAGCGTTCTGAACTTTTGTACATATCTCTCTTACACCTTTACTGTTTAAACGGTTCTATGGTATGAGCATATGGTTTGAATGTCTGGCAAGTCATCCTTATATACGTCGATACCTGTAACATGTGGTTTCCTGCTGCCAATTGGTGTTCCTGAGTAGATTATTACATGCACATCAGCTGTGCAGCTACTCCATTCGCCAATTACGCGGCAACAGTGGGGTATAATTGAATTCTCCACTTGGGCATTGCCCTTTTGCCCTACCTTTGGGGAGACAGCCTGTATGTGTTTTGTTGCGTGGAATTGCAACTGCTATTTGTAGAGACACTGATATTTTGGATTCATGTCCCCCGTGGATTGTGTGTGATGGCTAGAGTATGTGGCTCTACATGTGAGTGTACCTGTCATCTCAACCATCTGATAAGGGACTATTGCAAACAAAACCTGTAACATCCCTGTCTGTTCCATTATACAACAGCTATGATTTCATATGGCACCTTTACAAATGTGTTTCGCACAAGGTATGCTAACGCTTCTGCAGATGTAATTGAGTGAGTGGATGTTTGTGATGTCATTACAGTCTGTATTGCTGTTGTTTCATGTGTGGGAGATGTAGGTGGATGTACATAGCATATACAGGTTTGTGGGGGACTGCATTTCTACTTATTCCATATATATGTGTGTGGGCTCCTTCCCTAATTGAAGACCTGTCAGTTAGTAGACTGAAACTATGGTTGTTACGGGCTTATACATTGGGTCGTTGTTAATTGGTTTCTATATAGTATGCAGTTGAGGTTGATACTTCCATACCTCCGGAAATACAGTGATATGTAAAGGAATGTTACTAAATGACAGCTGTCCCATGTATTTCTGTCACAGATATTTGACTCATTGCAGTTGTGCTGGTGACTGAACCACTTTGGCATGGGTTGTCACCTTTTCAAATGGCCATAGTGGGACATTTGCAGGACACGCATCGGTGTTTACAGGCCGACACATACCCATGGTCAGTACACAGGATAGCGCATACTTTTATCCTGAATACATACTTATTCTTGTAGCACTTTAGCTACTTATCATGTTTCATGTAACATTTACGTTTTTTAGATACAGGCATAACTATTTAATGCAACTATTACATAATATATGGGACATAATTATGTCCTACAATCTCGGACATTTGCCCTTTTTAATATTTTTTGTCAGGACACAACTGCCCAGGGAGGGGCTGTCCCTCTTAAAGTGGGACAGGTGGTAACCGTATGCCTACGGCCAGCTATAACCACACCTATTGTAATGATCTACCTCCGAGTTAGCACTAACAGACACACGATGCAAACACACACGCACACATTACAGTCCCACGGAAACGCACACGGCACCCTCAACACACACATACACAGACTACAGCAATCACAAACACAGTTGAACACAGTACCTACATGGACCGCAACACCGGCAGCGACAACTAAATGTCCCTTAATATTGTGTTAATATTACGCGCGGTTCTAGTGTTCCGGTACTGTGTTCTTTCGGTCTTTCAGCCTCGTGATCATGCATGTCGGTATGTGACACATTCCATACTTGGCAGTATCCTATTTATTTGTACCTCCATGGTTGTGTACATGTCATTGACCTATCTACATATTTGCAGATGTAGGTGAATCTGTATATATCAACATATATCTCTCTATCACCATTTCTATCTCTATTATGTATATGTGTACATATATATATATATATATATATATATATATATATATATATATATATATGTGTGTGTGTATATGACAGAGAGAGTGACAGGCAGAATACACCTTTCATTGTGTACATTTCAGTTTATACTATTACCTGGACTCCGCACATTTGTGTTTGAACCTGTCACATTACATACCTGCCATTGGTACGTCTTGGGTAGCTTAGTGTTAGGTGATTGTGTACATGATTGCATGTTCTACTCCTGGCAGTGGTCATTTTACCCTTCAGAGCAGGCACTATTAGTGCAGGGGTGAATAATGCTGGTTTCACCTGTTCTGGACATCATTGACCATGATCTGCGCGATATTCAGAGAAGCTTAGCCCTGTTTCACGCATATCCGTATAGTCATATTTAAACGACGCTTACCAGCACTGGGCAACGCATATTCCCGCTAACATGTGCTAAACATGATCTGATGACCTGCATCCAACATGCATTATTCGTGCCTTCGGGATTACGTTACAGCCCTTGCAGGACATGGGACCGGGAACATGCACAACAGTCACTGCATTTACCACTTGGGCACCTGGGATTTGTACACATGTTATGGCATTTTGTATGTGGACTGTACTACGGCTGTTACTCCATACTGCTATCAAATGGGTAACTCAGTTAGTTTACATATGGATGAGACGTATTAATGGTATGTCCAAGTGATGTTTAATGGATGTGCTCCAGCATTGGTTATGTATGTCACAGTGAGCCACACACTATAATGTGCTACACCTTCACACAACCGTAGGTGAATCATGCTGGGGTGACAGATACCTGTCATGGGTACACCCCATGCTTTGCCACTACATCTATGATTATGGAGCCCCTCATTAACACACCAGAGACTCCATGCAGAGTGTTTGGGGAATAGTGATTACATACATGGATCCCGCAATTGGCTCTGCTCAACTGAGCGACAGTTGGTTACTCAATGTGGTGGTGACAGCAGACACTGTTTGCCTTGATTGATGAATGGCCTCTGACAATCGGGTGTGTACCTTCCGATGTACCTAAGAACCTATACACACAGTACCAACATATGCTGATAGGTGCGTGTACTGTTCAGGTGTTGGCATTCCTTGTTCCAATAGCTGTTGTGTGTACAATGGTTGAGGGATGCCTATGTAGGATTGACACAGTAGGCCACCTATACATTACAATTTACAGGTGGTCGTGTGTGTGTGTGCCATCCATTTTACTGTGTGTGCAGGTGGAGAGGTGTGTCAGTCTGTAGAGGCCTACACTGTCAGAGTATGTGCTATATGTTCCCTCTTTGCCAAGGCATAGGCATATTGGGCATGCCTCCGTCTGCCTACTGGGGCTGGCACAGGGTGTCCTTGGTCTGAATCCCTCTGTGCCTGTGATGGCCTTGGCAATTGCAGTGGGCTGTGAGGGCCTTCACCATTTTGTTCCTACTGCAGCTGTTTCCGCAGGATCATATTATGTAGCATGGCACATACTATGAGGATGTGGGCACACGTGCCTGGAGAGTACTGCAACGCTCCACCAGATATGTCCAAGCAATGGAACCATGATTTCAGCATGCCAAACACACTCTCTATGATGATTCTGGTTTGTGCGTGTGCCTCATTATGGCGTTCTTGCATGTGTGTGTGTGTGCATTTCTGATGGGAGTCATCATCCATGGCTCCAGTGCATAGCCAGCATCCCCCACAAGGTGGCCATGTGGGATGTCCCCCCTGACAAATACCTGATACAGCTGTGAGGCATGTCAGATGTGGGAGTCATGATAGCTTCCAGAGCTGCCAGCACACACATCCATGATAATGCTCTGGGCATTGCACACGACCTGGCAGTTGATGGAGTGGTATCCCTTGTCATTTATATAGTGCCTACCATGCTCACCTGGTGGTGACTTGATATGTATGTGCGTGCAGTCTATCATACCCAGTACCTCTGGGTAGTGTGCCACATGGTGGAAGAGACGCATATTGATGGCCAACTCCTCCTGAGTTCAGGGGAAGTATATATGCTCATTGGCATGTGGTAACATGGCATCCAGGAACTGGTGTAGTACCCTGGATGCTGATGCCTGTGAGATCCCCATTATATCTCCAGTTGGCCTTTGAAAGGTACCTGTGGCTAGTATTCGCAAGCTCACACATACCTTTGTGTCCACTGGGATGGGTTCCCCTCTGTTGTTTCTGGATCTCAGGCATGGCCGGCACAGCTTAAATATTTGCTGTAAGATGTCCCTGTCCAACCTGTAACGCTCTACTATCTCCAGATCATGCAGCCCCTGATAGGTTACCCTTGGTCTGAACACTCTTCTCCTCCTCCTGGGCCTGCGGTGGTTGTCAGCATCATCCTCCACAACACCATCAGTCTCTAACACATGGTAATGAATCACAGCTATGGCAGCTCCCAGCATGTACATTGTAAAGGTTCCCCATATGTTTACACCTATGGTGCAGTGTTTCGGAATACACAGGTGTATGTGGGGTGCTTTCACACTTTATACTATTGTGCTGTGAACACCTATGATGTCCTAGGGTGTGTATGTACGATTGGAGCTACAGGGTATCTTATGTGTTTTACGACAGGAACTACTATTGTGGTGCCTTTGGTGTTGAGTTACATTTGGCTGCCGTGGATAACCTCTTGCCCTTCCCTTTACATTTCTTCACGTTTCACCTCCCATTTTCTGGCATGCATCCAGCAGCCTGCTTTCATTTGTACTTTCCTACACCTGGCTTATCTTGCATAATGTGTTCTATGGCCGGTCTACTGCAGGTTTGCTTTGCTCTGCTATGACAGTTCTCTTTTCTTTGCAATCCGACACTTCCCCTATCCTGTTTTGCAGGTTTCTGCGAGCAGACTTGTCAGCTGCCGTCGATTGCCCGCTGTGAGTTAATAGGTATTAATTGCTCAGTTGTACTCCAATTACCCTATTGCAGCATTTCCTTATTTTCTTCCCCTGACCTTCCTGTTTGAGCTATGGTGCGCGGTGCTTGCGTCTACTTACCGGGTTTCTGGCACATTTTCCTCCCCATACACATGCGCTTTCGGGCACCATATGTGCTCTCAGCTAAACTATGTTATATCTACCTCCCCACCCCTGTCCTGCAGCTTTGCTTAGCAACGGCCAGGCCGGATTTGCATTGCCCCAATGTGCTTACAGCTATGATGGCACACCACACTGCTGATGTCATGTATACCTCTAAGCCTCTCCTCAGTGTTGTAGCACTGCACCGTATGGTACATCCTTAGTCCGGCGAGACGTTTGAGATTCATTATTGCCTGCCTCATTTGCATGGCATTGACTACTAATTCCTAGTTACCGCACCAAACACTATCACAGACCCTTAGCAACCCTTGCAGCTTGGTTGTAGTGTACCATGCATACCACTGAGTATTATGGTGAAATCATGATTTGTATTAGATTGTGATTTTATGACATTTGTATATATTTTCTTTGTGTTCCCGTTTGCGCACACATGCCCTGTGGTTGTACTTTGCGTTACTGTGGACTTGACATTAAATGTTGTTTTGTAGGTGTTGTGCATCTTTTCTTATGCCATTGGCTGTATATTTAGCCATTGGCATATGTTAACTTTGTAATACATGGGTATGGTCCGCTTTCATAGCTCCGATGTTCTGTTTGGAAAAATGTAAACTGTGTTTTTTGGTTTACATTTCTATGGGCTTACTCTCCGCCTGCACCACTTCATGAATCGCTATGTACCTTCATTTGCATGGTGCGGCACTGCGCATGGGGTGATTAGCATACCTAAGGTGAGGGCTGCGCATATCTGGCATATGCCGGTAGTGCACATAGAATTGGATCATACCTGAATCGCTAAGTGGCCATGATTGGCGTGATACTGCCTACGCTGCACCTGTGCCTGGCGCAAGCTTCATGAATCTCGGGGCATACCTTTCAACTGTACAGATTTTCGAAGAATGTCCAGATTTTTGCCTCATAGTTTTGGTCCATTTTTCATAAAATTGTGGTTGTTTAGCAAAAGTAGTGGCAAATCATAAAGACTGAAGTTAGAAAATAATGACAGACATTTGAGTTTCAGAATTCATACCCTTCAGAAAATTCCTGGTAAAGCAAAACCTGTTATTCTATCAAATTTTCTAAGTTTGTAAGAGCAATATTTATTAAAATTGTCCCTATTTTTGGGCATTTGTTCCACTTTTATTTATGGCTTTGTCCAGATTTCTTGCTCTAAGAGGTTTACAAGTATCACACACACATACACACACACACACACACACACACACACACACACACACACACACACACACACACACACACACACACACACACACACACACACACACACACACACGCGCGCGCGCGTGCGTGCGCACGTGGGCACTCTTAACCCTTCTTTACCTATTCCATAACTAACCCTCTCCCCTTATGCAACCACCCATCTCTTAACTGCTGCACATGCAGTCACTTCCTCAATTATACCTGCATTCACTCACACATTGCTCTCACTCTGTCCCGATCTCTCATACACACAGTCGCTTCCTCATTCATACCTGCATTCACTCACACATATCGCTCTCACTCTGTCCCGATCTCTCATACACACAGTTGCTTCCTCATTCATATCTGCATTCACTCATACATCACTCTCTCCCTATCTCCCTCTCTCACACACGCACACACACACACACACACACACACACACACACACACACACACACACACACACACACACACACACACACATACACATTTGGGCAGCTTTAACAATTTTATTTTTTTTATGTATTTCTGACAGTGAGGCAGCCCGTTCATATCTATGGGTTGTACTCATGTTGGATGTCTATAACCCAGGGACTTCCTGTATAAGGAATTAAAAGGTGCTTGTTCACATTTAGCAATATAGTTTATCCTGGTTTTCAGCAAGAACAGAGCCAGATTTTAGATAAGAAGTCTGTCAGAGTGGCTTTGGAAGATGGGAGGGTGGGTATAGAACTGCTAGATACAGATAAGGAGTTCCAGGCTTTAGCAACCTTGTACGAGTATAGGCAATGCCTAGCAGATTTGGCAGGTTTATAAATAGATAAAAGAGTTTGGTCACTGGATCACAATAACTGTCTGAGAACATAGTTATGTTGAATGTTTTTAGTACTGGTCAGGCAGATTGAAGCTGGATAATTTTATAGGTGGTAAGAATTTGTATATATGTTAGTTGATGTGTAATTTCTAACCAATTTAGGCATTTCAGTGCAATACAGAGGTAGGATCTGAAAGGGGTATGTGCTGTAAATTTAGAAACTTTGCTATAGCATTGTTCAAGTTTCAATTTTTGTGAAGCCTGAAGGTTAGTAAGGATGGGAGCACCATAAAGAAGATTTGGGGAGAAGATAAGTAGTGACAAGAATGTAGTTTTAGTTGCATTGTGAGAACATTTTTGGCTCTGTAAAGCATCCCTAGTTTTTCATGAGTATATGCAGGTCAAATGTAAGGTTATTACCCACTCTCACCCCCAATAGTTTGCTATGAGAAGTGACTTAAATGGTTGTATTGTCAAGAGAGAGGACTTTAAATTTGTATTTTCATGAGAGAGGGATTTAGGGGAAAAAGTAGTAGTTTGGGGGGTTTTTTGGCTGTTTTGGGTTGAGCATGATTTGTGAGTTATGAAACCATGTTTCAGTGGCTGCTAAAGCTTCCTGGGTAATTTTTTAGAGGTGTACCATATTATCAGATGTGAGAATGAGAGTCGAATAATCTGTGTATTGTATTAGGGTGGCCTGTTGTGAGAAAGTATAGACAGTGTTGGTGAAAATGTTAAAGAGGAGGGGACCAAGGATAGAGTCTTGTAGTACACCAGCGGTGACTAGGAGGTAAGGAGAGAGCATAGAGTGCCATGTTACTGGCTGATACCTATTGGAGAGGTAACTTTTGAACCACATTAGGGTGGGCTAAGAGAGACCTAGTGAGGACATTTGAGGAAGAAGTTTGCTGTGACAAACTGTGCTGAAGGCTTTAGACAAGTCTAGAAATAAGAAAGAGATTAATTTTACCTTATCTTTTGCTTTATTGGCAGTATCTGTACAGGTTTGAAGGGCAATGCTAGTATTAAGGAGAGGACGAAAGCCATGTTGTGTAGGGGATAGGAGTTCTTTCTGCAGGACATAGTCTAGCTATTGTTTTTGAATACATTTTTCAAGTATTTTCGTGAGAGGAGATAAGATTGCTATAGGTCTAAAGTTATTCATGCCTGTTGAATTTCCTCCTTTGTGCAGAGGATTAATGTGTGACTTTTTCCAGAGAGATGGAATGTGGGATTCCTGAATTGGCCTATTAATAAGGATTGAGACAGGATGAGCAATGCTACTGGCTGCTATTTCTAGGTACTCATTTGAAAGGTCATCAGCTGAAGAAGAGCACTGTTTAAGTTTGTTTAAGAGTGGTTTTATATAGGATGTCGGCACAGATTTGAAGGTGAAAGTTGATGTGGTGATACATGGCTGTTGGGCAGGGCTGGGATTAGATGTTACGGTGACCATCAGTAGACAGAGTTGTTGTATCCCAGGCATCTACCACAGGAGTAATTTACCAGTTCCTGGATGCCATGCTGCAGCATGTTTGGTTTGGGAATATGTGGTTTCCATGTACAGCAGAGGAGAGATGTACCACCATGCAGAATTTCTGTGATACAACATTCTTTCCTGATGTGTTGGGGTCATACATTGTATCCATAATGAAGTAAAGACCTTGCATGGTGAGCCAGAAAGAAGATATGTGAATTATAAAGGTTATCAGTACTACAACTACCATGTGGTCTAAAATGCATAGGGTATCATTTACAATGATTCTGCAAGCCAACTAAACAGCTGCTGTGACTTCCATATATGGCAAACATGTAATGTTTGACAATGGTCTGTGAGGAATTACTTTTCCCAGGAGCATGTTACTGTCGATGCCAGATATGTCCTGGAGCCATGCCTTAGGATGCTGAGGACACTTATCAGCAAGTCACAGACTGTGACAGACAGTAGATATAACACAAGCACAGATCATAGCGGATCATATTTTTGTGCTGCTGAAGGCTTACTTTCACAGCCTGGATGACTCTGGTGGTGCCCTGCATTATGACTCTGTTATAAGAGACAAGGTATTATCAATGTACGCAGATGATTATGAGAAAGCCATTACAGTTAGAATAACATATGCAGAAGGAACATTTCCCAGTGCACAAGGCAGTGGAAGTTGAGCCAGAGTTGGATTCAGTGGAAGAATGTGCAACAGGATTTGGATATGCTAGATGGTGGCAGGAAAAGTATGCTGTAGCCCTGCCAAAGAGGCACCAGCTGGCACATAGCTTTGGTCCACAGCAAAACATGTGCCTACAGTAATATTTGGTGTATGTTGAATCAATAACCAACTGTGATTACCCATGCATAGGTTGGACACACTGTGCATCAGACATAGGCAATCCAAGTAACAAAGTACAAATGGCATGGAACAATTATCATTATCTGCACAATCTGCTATGAACTTTTACTGTTTCAGTAATCTGGAAATTATCATCTGTTACTCCAGTGCAGGAAACACTTCAGTGATAAATAATTGCAGATTAGTTTGGCATATATATTGGGGAAATATACTGAAAGGTGTCCTGTAGAATGGCTTTAATATTGGCAGATCTCTGTTTACCAGCTCAATAGAATTTATTGATAATATTATTGCAACTATAGACCAAGGTATGTCTGCTGTAGTTATATATTTAAAATTAATAAATGCATTTAATATTTTATCACACAAAATTATATATGATGTTTTCTTTAAAGATAATTTAAGTCAATATCTTAGTAAAAGGGTGACATGGTGGTTATCCAAAAAGAGACAAGTTGTTGCTGTCATTTGACATGCTTATAATCCTTGTCCTGTTTTAGCAAAGGTCCCTCACTTCTC
Organism: Protopterus annectens; assembly: GCF_019279795.1. Lineage (NCBI taxonomy): Eukaryota > Metazoa > Chordata > Ceratodontiformes > Protopteridae > Protopterus > Protopterus annectens. The sequence continues at coordinate 1,539,134,592 of NC_056735.1, forward strand.
AGTGTTGGGTCTTATTGTTTAATATTGTCTTTGCAGCCTTTCCATCCATAAATCATGGACTGATGAACAAATATGCAGATGACTGTAATCGAGGGTGTTTATTTATTTATTTAATTTTGATGACCAGCGGAAGTCCACTGAGCCATAAAGAGCCAGTTTTCAGTGGATGCCCGGGGAAAAAAGCTCCAAATATTGCAAGTTACATATTACATGTTAAAAAAGAATAACAAAGATTTGTACAGAACAATTAGAACATTTACAGAAATATAATATATTATGCAATAAGCTTTTAGTGAGCTAACATTAAAACAGAAGGGTACTAGCCCTTTTGGAGGTTGGGTAAACTGAACATTTGCAGAAAAAGACATTTTTGTCAAATATGCCCTTTGTAAGTAAACATTAAACACATAGCAACTAGCCCTTTGCAGGTTAGGTGGACCATTTTGCATGGAGAGAGTACAAGAAAATTGGATTATGGAAAGTATAGTACATTAGATAGCAGAGAGAAAATCAGTCTCTGGTAGGGCGAGACTGTTTTAGGTTGAGATGAAGCAATAGAATTGGTAAATGGTAATGATTTCAGTGCAGGGTAGAAAGAGACGGGGTGGAGAGGGGTTTATTTTGGAGCGTGACATGGGCATTCCCATTTGGCAGCTAGATGAGAGAATAGCTGAGATTTGAAATTGGTATAGTCTGGAAGGTTGCAAAGATGGGGAGAGGGAGAGTTCCACTGCTTGGCTAAGGAGTAGGACAGTAGTAGGTGGCCAGGACGTTCTGCTGGTTTGTGGACCTGAAGGAGATTTTGGTTTGTGGATCTGGGTTGGCAGTTGGGTGTATAGGGTTTTAAGGATGTAGTGAGAGATGGGCATTTTGTGGGTTTAAAGATGAGCTTGTGGGCAATGGTGAGTTGTAGGTAACTGAGGTAGTTGAGGAGTTCAAACCAATTGAGGATGAGGAGGGAGTGGCAGTGTTGGGATGAGGTTTTGAATTGGTTGCAAATTTGCAGATCTTGTGGTAGCATGGTGAGCCAGGAAGAAGATATGTGAATTATAAAGGTTATCAGTACTACAACTGATCATAAGCCGAGGTGGAGATTTGTGAACAGAGGGGCACTATACATCAGGGAGGGGCACCATACATAGGTAGGGGAGCAGAAAGTTAGATGCCAGGGTTTGATGGGTAGAGGGGTTGAGGAAGATAACAGTATTGCCATAGTTTTTAGCATAGACGAATGCAATATCATGTACTTTGGTAAAGATATTAAAAGTAACCAGATCTGTTAGAAAATAAAAAAGTATCTGACTTAATCGTATACACAGATCTGAGAATATTAATTTCATCTATTTTAACATTAACTAAGCACATTATTGAAATCATAGCAAAGGTTGCGAAACATTAAGGTTTACTGTTGAAAAATATGTATTTAATTGATGAAAGGCATATTTTTGACTTGTATAAAATATTTATAAGACCATTGCTTGAATATTATCTTCTGCATTTCTAATAAAGGTCATCTAGTAAAATTTGAAAGTGTGCAATGTAAATTCATTAAAAGAACTAGATCATTGAAGGGCCAAACGTATGAAGAAAGATGCATTTATTTAAAATTCTTTTCAACTCGTTATAAATATCTGAGAGGAAAGTCTATTTTGGCTATAAAGTATTTACCAATGAAGTGTTTCAGACAATGTTTGATATCAATATTAATGACAGTAACAAAACCTACAAACATAATAACTGTATATTTAAAATAAAATATGAAACCAAAGTATATCACTCAGATGATACCTAGATTGTGGAACAGACTCCTCTGAATATAAGAAAATTTAGAGCTCTACAGATTTGTAAAAAAAAAGATTCATTTTGGTTTAAATGTGTAATGGCTCTCAGTTAACTGCAACAACACTGTTAGATGAGCTTTTGGCCTAAATTCTGTACAACTTATAAACTTATGATTAGGGAGGGAAAACAATTGTGCAATCTCTTCCACAGGGATAAGTCTGGATGCTGTACAAAATGAAAATAGGTGAGTGCTTTGTGCATCAAATTGGGTCTGGATAGGATTATTGCAGAGTTCTTTGAGGGGGACCACTGTCAGTAGTTGTGTGTGTGTGTGTGTGTGTGTGTGTGTGTGTGTGTGTGTGTGTGTGTGTGTGTGAGTGTGTGTGTGTGTGTGTGTGTGTGTGTGTGTGTGTGTGTGTGTGTGTGTGTGTGTGTGTTGCACTGGGTGCTATACTATTGTATGTGTGGGTATATGTTCGGACATAGCTCCAGCAATTTTAGCAGTACTTACTGTCAGTGTAACAGACAGGCCCAGAGTATGTTTGAAGATTTGCAGGAGCCTATGCTCACCCCCCCACCCCAAAAATAGGAGCTATCTCTTCCAAGAATTTAATGGGTAGCAACAAGATTATGGTCAGAGATAGGTAGGGCACTGTTAGCATTATCCAGAACCAGACTCTTGAGGACAACTGTCTTAGCCTCATGGATGTCATCTCTGACCCATGTACACCTCTGCACTTGATGTCACTGTGGAAGTGGAATAATTTTGTGAGCTTGACATCAGTTTTTCACATCCACAAAGGATACTTTTAGATGGCAGAGAGGTGGAACAGTTACTTGATGCATACCTAGCTTGCAAGATGGGACCACATGATGCCCTGCCATGCACCAAGAAGTGATCGATCTTGGATAAAAATTTCACACAAACAGGACATGCACTCCCATATGTTATCAAACATACCTTGCAATATCCATATCATGTCATATCTCCAAAGGTTGAGGTGTTTCGAGCCTGTGCCTCAATGGCTTTGCATATCTTTTGGGTTATACATACATTGATACAGCTAGTTCAAATACCCACGTGATCTATGGACACAAGTAAGCACTCAAAGATTATTATTCTTATACGTTATGGAATTTTTACCAGACATCATTGTCATGGCCAGAAAGATTGACACAGTACCCTGACTGCATGAGTCCAAACTAGCTTGTGCTTTGTGTGTGTGTGTGTGTGTGTGTGTGTGTGTGTGTGTGTGTGTGTGTGTGTGTGTGTGTGTGTGTGTGTGTGTGTGTGTGTGTGTGTGTGTGTGTGTGTGTGTGTGTGTGTGTGTGTGTGTGTGTGTGTGTGTGTGTGTGTGTGTGTGTGCGTGTGTGTGTGTGTGTGTATCTGCCTTGGGTGGTGTCCACAGGCACAAACACTGTGCCCATGACCTGTATAGTGGGCCTTGTCCGCACTCTCCTAGTACTCCCTGACTGAGCCAGTTATCCAATGTCATCATAGTAAGAGGCTGACTATTGCCTGACTGAGCCAGCTACCCACTGTCATCATAGTCAGAGTCAAACTACTCTCCAATAACAGACAGTGGATGTTCCATAGTGTTGCAGCTAGATAAATTATCACTTGTAAAGATGGGAAAGTAATGGACCCATTATAGGTACAACCCATCACCTTTAGTTTACTTCCTGTGCAGAAATAATTGGTATGATAAAGAGTGGCAATAAACCCTATCTTCTACAGGATTCTTTGCATTTTGCACCCCTCATGTACTAAAAGCACAGGAATCACTCAATGTCTGTGTTAGGAACAGCAATAAAGAGATCAATGTAAAGGATGATGTCTTAAGGGAGACAGAGAAAGAGTGAGAGCAAACCACACCTTGGCCTTCACCAATGGTACTCCAGGGGCATACTGTAGCTGAGCACTGATGTGTAACACACCACCAAAGGAGCACAACGAATCTGAGTACACAAAATAGATATCAGAATCTCCTTAATCTCTGACAATAGTGGTTCAACTGGCAGCCCAACTCCTGTAGCCTTGCTGCTTGTACAAGATTACATATGAATGTATGTGTGTATGCGTGTGTGTCTGTGTTTGTGTGTGTGTGTGTGTGTGTGTGTGTGTGTGTGTGTGTGTGTGTGTGTGTGTGTGAATTTATATTTATAAACATATATCTTTTTATACAAAAATAGCTATAGTTATAGATAGCGGGAGTTGAGAGAGATTGGATAACAGAGAGAAAGCGGGACAGAAAGTGATAGGACCTTGTAGCAAAATGATGGTTTAAGGAGACAGAAGGAGAAGAATGGAAGAAAATGGGGAGGGGGTGTTTTTGCTAAGATGAAAGTGCAGACATAGTGGGAGTTGTGTGAGACTGGGTGAGAGAAAGTGAGTAGGTGATATGGCTTTTTTGGTTGAATGGGAGTTTAAGGAGTCAAAAAATAAATAAAAGAAGGGGGAGCAGGTACTGTAGCTAAGGTAGAGGGGACATTAACCTGGATTAGTACATGTGCAGAGCAATGTGTTATACAGGTACTTGTTTAAAGAGGCTTTGAAGACTGACAGGCTGGGGATTGATCTAATGGCTAGGGGGAGGGAATTCCATAATTCTGAGATGGAGGAGGACTAGAGGCAGTGGCCTGGTCTTTTTGAGAGTTTGGAGATTGCTAGTAGGTTTTATCTTTGAACCGTAGTGATCTGTGAGGGATGTAGGGTTTAACTAGTTTGTTTAGAGTGGGACAAGCAGTGGGTTTATAGATTAGGTTGTGTGTAACAGATAGCTGGAGATATGCCAGTTGGTGGGGAGTTCCAGCCACCTGGGTTCACATACTTATTTACAGTGGTGTGTGTGAAATTTGGCATTTGTGGAAGACTTTGTGATCTTGTTATAGCATTGTTCTAATTTGGAATTTGAGGAGTTTTGAAGGTTGGCTAGTATAGGAGCACCATAGAACAGGGAGGGGAGGAAGACTGGGTAGTCTTGGTTGTGGTGGTTAGGAATTACTTGTTTCTATACAGCAGTCCTAGTTTTGGTGACTTTTCTTTATGTTTTGTTGGATACAGGGGTTGAAGGTAAGATTATTATCGATAATGACACCTAGTAGTTTTGTTTCCTGTACTTTTTCAATGATTGTGTTGTCAGCTGTGCAAATGTTAAGTTGGTCAGAGCCAAGGGTGGTGTTTTTATGATGGAAGACTATAAGCTTACTTTACATTTTTGAGGATTAAGAAATAGTTGAGCTTTTATGAGCCAGGATTCAATGGCAGTGTGACACCCCCTGCAGTGGCTCAGTAATCAAGGAGCCTCAATCCTCACCACTAACACCAGTGAGAGATGTTCACACTGGGAGGATGACAAGTACACACACAGTAAAGTACAATTTACCTTAAGACCACACAGAGATCACAGTCAGTCTGGGGCTGGTTTCTCCCTCTCTCTCTCCAGATCCCCAGTAGGACTTCCCACTGGCACAGTTATAGGGTTACAATTTCAGCGAGTGGTCAAGACAAAACCTCCCGCACCCTCTCTGTCTAGCCATTGCTTCGTGTCCCTGCCTAAGTAGCTGACATATACATACTTTGAGATGTGATTTATATACAAACCCACAGACACTCCTGGGGAAGGCTGGCACAGGTTTACTAGCTATGGCCCCCTTCTGCCCAGACTATAAGGTAGTACCAGCTGCCACCAACCACTCTTACTTATTAGCTACTATAAGGCCCTTCCCAAAGGGTGACCAATTCTACTGTGTGATGTTGCTATTATCCAAATGGTAAGTGTGTCCAAGACTTTAAGGCTATTGGAGTGGCCTATACAGTGTCACCAGATACATATGCAAGTACGCTAAGAGCTTAAATATCTCTAAATAAACCAGCCACAATTAAAATGTTTAAATATATTTAACAATAAATAATAAAACCAAAAGACAATACTCAATAACTCAACACAGTGACAGAGTACAGAATTACAGGAAATATTTTAAAACAACATTGCAGGACAGTGTCACATAAATGCAGAAAACATCTAAACTAGTTTTACTATATTCCTATCTATCTCTAAGAGGAATCACTGTAATCTAAGTCTTACTTACCGAGCAAAGCAAATACAGATTAGAAGTGCTGAAGATGGATGTGTTCATATCCAAGACAAGATATAAAGTGCACAGACTTTCTCTCTGAGATAGTTTTGAAATTACTATCAAACACTTCTGCTGGATTATCTCAGATTACATCATTCTTGTCACCTCTGCCTTTATCTTCCAGGCTAACAGGAACTTAAAATATAATGCTTCTGTGTACAAAATACTTATTTTTCAGAAGTTGCCTGGAACTGGAAGTCATAAAACCAGTTAAATACTTTTACCCTTGACACCTGTAATTATTTTTGCTTCCAGACAATAGAAAATAATTTCTAGCTAAAGACATTCTGTCTTTTTGCTGTATTAACTAACTTTATAACACATTGTAAAACTCTTTACGTATTTTCTAAGAGGTTGCAAGTTAACTCTGTATTTTTCAGCTACTACTAAAAAAACACACACATTTACATAAGTATATAGTTTATACACAGGTCTGCTCTTTTTCAATAGGGTAGGTAGATTCTTGAAGCTCAGCACATACCAAACAGTTTAACATAATATATAGTGTTCTTACATTTGTAAGACAAGCATACAAATCATATTACTATTCACAAATAACAAAGAATTATTTACAAAATTCCACCTAGATGGGCTGGCAGTCTTCACAGGCATTGAAGAATTTTTGAGTGCTAGAGAAAAGTTCTGGGAGAGTGGATGAAATACAGATACTGGTGAAATTGTCAGCATATTGAATGAGGGTTCCAGAGGAAGGGGAAGTGTGCAAGTTAGTTGTGAATATATTAAATAGTAGTGGACCTAGGATGGTGACTTGGGAGACTTCTGTAGGGTTATGAAGAGAAGGGGACAGTTGGTTAGACCATTTTACAGATTGTTTCGGATCTTGTAGATAGCTTTGAAACAATTGAACTGTGTTATGGGAGCAACCTAGTTTGGATAGAGTGTCTAGGAGGAAGGGGTGGAAAATTATGTCAAATGCTTTAGAGAGGACAAGGAATACAGAGGAAACAAAGTTCTCTTTCTCTTTGGCTCTATCTGAAAAGGATATTAATGCTGTGGCTGTACTGTGCCCTGGTTGGAAGCCGTGTTGAGTTTGAGTAAGTAGGTTATTCTGCAGTAGATAGGTCAAGGATTTTGGATATAGAGGATAAGATGTAAATAGGGTAAAAGTTGGATGTTTTGGTGGAATCATCTCCTTTGTGGATTGGGGTGATATAAGACAGTTTCCCCAAGGTAGGAACTAGAGATTCAGATAGGGATTTATTTATTAGGATGCTGATAGAATAGGTGACTGAGTCAGTAGTGAGTTAAAGGTATTGTGGTGGGAGATCATCTGCCAATGTGGAGCATGGTTTTAGTTTAAGTAGTATTTTTATGGTTTCAGTGGGTATGGGCTAAAAGGAAACTGAGGTCTGGTTGTTTTTGAGTTGGTTCTGTGTGTCGTGGGCAAGATTTGAGCTACTTGATGAGAAACTATAGGTGTTTGAGATTGGGAGGGAGTGAGGGGTTCCTGTGTTAGGGTTTTTATCAAGCAGGTTAGTTACTGATTTCATAAAGTGCTTGTTGAATTCTTCGGCTGTAAGAGAAGGTAGGGTGTTAGGTGATGGGGAGTGCTCTTTGTTTCTGAGTTTAGAAGGGTTGATATTGAGTGCCAGTGTTTTTATGGTTGCATTTGTGTTATAGTTTAAAGTGTGAGTAATGTGATTTTTTGTTTTTATTTACTAGTTTAGTCTCATTGTTTCAGAGCATTTTGAAGAGGATGAGATTTTGCTCTATTTTTATGGTTCCATATTTCCCAGGCTTGGTCTCTTTGTTGCATCAGGTTAATGCAGTCGTTGGTAATCCATGGAGTTATCTTTTTTATCATTTTTGTCCATAGAGGGTCTAGGCCATCAAATATTTTTAGAAATGTTCTATTAAAGTAAAAGACTGCATCACTGAGAGATAGCAGTTTTAGGGGTGTCAAATTCATTTTATGCAGTAGATCATTACAGTTTTGTTGACTGAAATTATTTCAGTTTCTGACAGATTTCAGAGTGTGAGTTTTTAGTTGTTTGGTGTTATTTCTAATAGCAAATGTGGAAAGATGGTCACTAAATGAAACATAGAGTGGACTTGAGGAGGAAAGGTTGATTGGGTGAGAACTGGGATCTAGTCTAGTTTGGATTGGTGAGTGAAGTGTTTTCTGTATGAGCTGTTTATAAGTTGTGAAAAACCATACAAGTTAATAGTATTGTAGGGGGTTTTGGCTGCAATGGAATCCCAGTCAATGTTCACATCATCTAGGATTACTGTTTTGTGACTAATTTTTTGAGATGTCCAGGAAAGTATATCTTCCAGGACTGGAATATTGCTTCCTGGTGGAATGTATAGTACTATGATACAGATTGCTTTAGTTTTATTGATGTTCAAGCAGGATATTAGTATCTCAGCACTGGAAAAGGTGAGTATGTTGTTTGAGTAGGGTGTAATGTTGAGTATTGAAGGGTATGGAAGGGCTACCCCTCTTTCTTTCTTTTTGGGTCTATCTATTCCAGTAATGCAAAATTGGGAGGTGTTATTTCAGTATCTTTTATGTTGGGATTTAAGCATGTTTCAGTCTGGGATAGTATATCAGGTTTGTTTTGATCTATACAGACATGTTGAGATGTTATTGTATTACAAATACTCCTTAGGTTCAGGGTAATAAAGTTTAGGTTTTTAGGATTAACAGTGGGATAAGCATTTTTATCTGGGCCTGGGTTTAGGTGTATCTCTCCGCTTTGAAGTGGAATGAAGATTAGATATGTGTAAAGTGGATTATAATCAGTTTTTGGATTTGGAAGGCAAAGTATAAAATGGGGTTTATTGCCGATAGTGATGGCTAGTCTGGGAGTTGAGATATATGGGAGGGTATAGTGGAATAGCTGAGGAGAGATGTTTGAGAAATTGCTTTGATTGACAGGGTGACTAGTTGTGGAAGTTACAGCTGTGTAACTGCTAGGGAGGATTTGAGGGGGTAGTGTTGAGAAGAGGTTAAGGGTAACTAGTAGTGAGGTTAGACAGGATAATAGTAACATTGTGGAAGAAGAAGAAGACAAATGTGCATAGTGAGTTAGAAACTTATCTAAGATGGGGTGAGACAGTAAGGTTTTCTAAAGGCTAAAGACTAGTATGTGATATATTAGCCTAGGAGGTGGTCAGTTTAATTAATTGCTTGTTAATTACAAGTGGGGAAGTTAATTACATGTGGTGGTGCACGACTGGTTGATTGGTGTGTGGGTCGAGCTTTTATAAGTATAAAGTTAGTGGCATACCTCCCAACCATACAGAATTACTCAGTTTTTACCCAGTTTTAGGGTCTGAATGAAGGGGTGTCACAATTCCCGAGCAGCACCCCTTCATTCCTGATTCTTTTCCCTTTTTCCCTTTTGTTTTTTAATTTTTGCGCTGTTGGCGATGATGTCATCACATGCGCGATGATGTCAGCGCTATCAGGGCTACCAGCCAGTCGGAATTGAGCTGAAGGAGCTCACATCATTTCTGGCTGGCCGCAAATGCAAGCGGGAACAGGAACAGCGCTTTAGCATGAACAGGAACAGAGCTTTATCATGAAGAACTGTTTATGCGAATGGGACAAAAGTCCATCTGGCCGCAAATGCTGAATGGAGCTTGGATTTGAAGTATTATGTGAGCGGAGCTTTTTGTAATGCATTTGAAGTAAGGTAACTTAACAGTTATGCGACCGGAGCTTTCTGTAATGCATTTGAAGTAAGGTAACTTAACAGTTATGTGAAAGTAACCTAACGGTGAGCAAAGTAAGTGTGTGTGTGTGTGTGTGTGTGTGTGTGTGTGTGTGTGTGTCTGTGTGAAAATGCCCTCCATTTAATATACCTGGTGGCTAGAGGTACTCAGGCTCAAACCCTGTACCTTCAGTACAGGGTAAAAAGAGCCTAAAGTCCCTAGCCACCACCACTTCTGAGCTCTGCCTAGATTTTTTGTGCTAAGAGTTGAGAGCTATAGTGAGAAATCAATTTGTATTCCTTCACTGCCCCCAGATATTTTCTGCTAAGAGTTGAGAGCTATAGTGACAACTGAATTTGTATTCCCCCAGGTTTTTCTGCTAAGAGCTGAGAGCTATAGTGAGAACTGAATTTGTATTCCTCCATTATTGGCCTTGTTTGTCCAGGTTTTTTGTGCTAAGAGGTTGAAAGCTGTGGTGAGAAGTGAGAAATGAATTCACTAAATGATAGCCAGTAAGTTTCAGTCTTCCTATTTTTCAGGAAGCTGCTGATTTAGCATAGTGGTATGTTGCTCTGATGGTAGTACATAGGTTCCTGGGTTCAAGACTTGCTAGTGAAATGCATGGTGGTAACACAGCATTTTAGTCTAGCAACTTTACAAAATTATACAAGCAATTTTTAAAATGTGTCCCTGGTTTTTGACCCTTTGCCCCCCCCCCCCAAAAAAAAAAAAGTGAAATTGAAAATGTGTGAGAAGCTGTGCAAGATGCCTATGGCTTACACTGCTGTCATTCTATTTATAGTGTGGGTGTGGAACTTAAGTAGACTTTTATGATGGAAATGTGCTGAATTGGGCAGTTTTGGCATTATTGGTTCATGCATTTTGTTTCATTGCCTACAGTACAGTCTACTGGAAAAATGTTTAAACAATCAATTTAAAATGCAGTCTATCTAACAAGTGTGCTGTATTATACAAGGAATATAATTTAATAAAGTCAGGAAGGTACATCAAAGAAAAGAACACATGTATGTTTCTTGTTTTGTGTACAAGGGGCCAATGATTTGAAAACAGCCCAAAGGTAATCTTTATCCACCACTGGCCAGATGCATTATTTTTGGATGTGGTGTGGGTTTCAATGCTGTTTCAATGAATGTAAGTTTCAAGGGCAGACAAGTTTTAATGCCAAGTCTGTTTTCATTGTGAGACAGTATTGCTTTTACCAGATGTCTTTTGGTGTTTGTGCATTGCTGTGCTGTAAAAATAAAATCCAAATAATCATTGTAGAAGTAAAACAGTATGCACATATTAGTGTTTATGGCAAATGGGGTAAAATAGCCAGGTAATGGGACATCGGAGTGGCTGCAGGGGGAATCTGGAGCCATATTTTGGTTGCCTATTCTTCAGTTTGTGTTTGAAAGTTGGTATCCCACAATTCCATTGGAGTAGGTGGGGTTAAGCAATTATGTATGCAAATCAGATGTTAATCAGCCAACAGATTTGTACCTATTTTTCATGGGCCTTGTCCAGATTTTTGATGTTTCTAGGTTGAGAGGTATGGTTAGTGGTCATGGGGATGGGTGGGAATTGAGTGTAGGGTAAGGGGCCAGAGTGAGACTGAGGTTAACAAGGATGAATGGAGCGGGCAGGACCTGGTTGAGTAATGTGCTAAAATAAACAATTAGGTAAGTTACACAGAAGGTTTTAAGGAGAATAGCTACAGGGGATACTCTGTTAAAATTTCGAGGTACTGTATTTTAACCTGAGGTAATATGGGTATGCAGGAAGAAAAAAATGATGGGCTTGAGAAAAAGAGAATGGGGGAAGCTAAAAGAGTAAGGCAGGAAGTTAGTAGGAATCAGCATACTATATACCTTTTGAAGCCCATTGCGCTGTTAAAAACTAGATTTCTGTTTTTCTGAGCTGAAAAAGGAAACCAAGAGGAGTTGCAAGAAGTGACAAGGGTAGGGAAATGGTATTACTGAAAGAAGAAGTTTATAGGTATCCCTGAAGCCAAGAAGGCAAACATCTTTTAAAATTGTAGAAAAAGTATGTGACATAAACTATAAGGTGAGATCACTGGAAAAAAGAAAACCAAAAACAGTTGTACAATGTAAAAAATTTGAAATCTTGAAAACAAACTGGTCATTCTCCAGTTTTGTTTATTTACACAAGAGGTTAATAATATGACTGTGTGTCCTGAAGTCATAACAAGGGAACTTTTTTGTTTGTTTGTTTTGCAACAAGGAATGATAGAATCTGTAATTCAGAATCAGGGTATATTTTCAGAGTTGTCTAGTAGAACCAGTTTAATCCAGCGCAGCAAAAAAAAAAACAAATAAATAAAACAAAAAAAAAAAGCTATGCCACGTGATAAAGTAAACTGAAAACCACACCATCAAGCAGGTAGGCAAGAAGTACAGAAAATGTTTAAACTTAGGGTCAAAGAAGAATTCCATAGTGAGTAGAATAGTCTCATTGTACTGACCCCAAGACATAAATGACCTATATATTTTTTTTCATTGACTTCATAAAGTTAAATAGAAAATGTAAATTTGACTAATATTGCATGTCCTGAGTGGCTAAACTGATGAACATTTTGTTAAGGCTAAACTTCTAGCCACTATTAACCTAATTAAAGGATATTTGCACATTTAATTGCCCTTAGCAGCAAAGGAACAGTGGCATTTAACACAAAAGATGGACTCTTCCATTACAGCATCCTACCCTCTACTTTCCACAGGGTACTTGCAACATTCCAGAGACTGACGGACAAAATTCGTAGACCCATACCATATATGCTGCAGCATGCCTGAATGATGGAGTAATAGTCTCCCAACACAGGGAAGCCATCAACTTGCTATCTAGCTAAGTGCAAAATAGGTATATGCCAGAATCCCACTACTTGGAGTGAAACCAAAGCTAAAAAAGCTGAAGCAGCACATGATTGGTCCAGTCCAATCATTGAAATATAAGTGAAGGCTGTTTTTTTTTTGAGGGGGGGTAGGGTGGGGGCATAGCTATTTATTATCATACATTTTCATTAATATTGCTACCAGTGGAATGCACAGGAATGCACATATAAATGTATGGCTTACCTTTGTGTTTGTTTCACTGCAATGTATTGTGTTGTGTGAACTGGTGGTGCTCACACACACACACACACACACACACACACACACACACACACACACACACACACACACACACACACACAGAGATATATGGATATGTGTGTGTGCATTGTGTGTGTCTGTTAGTATGTGTGCATTTACACAGACACACACACACACACACACACACACACACACACACAT